>NW_026057586.1:549370-586307 GCF_023721935.1 Panthera uncia
TCTGGAAACAGGGGTGCAGGGGTTTGGGTGGGAGAAGGGGTGCAGGGGCTGGGGAGCAGGGGCTGGGGAGCAGGGGTGCAGGGTTTGGGTGGGAGCGGGTGCAGGGGCTGGGGAGCAGGGGTGCAGGGGCACAGGCCATGTGAGGAGCATAGTTGAGGGCACTGGAGGACTGACCTCAGGGCCCTGCAGGCTGGGGGGAGGTAACGTTGGCTCAGGATGGGGACGCTCTGGTCATCTACCCAGAGCCACCTGGAAAACTGGACAAATGTGCAGAAGTTGGCCCTCCTCTGCCCTCCTGCTGCAGCCCCAGGCCCTGGGATGGCCCGGGCTCAAGGGTCCAGATGCTCTGGGTCCCAGCGCTGCCTCTCTCCCTTCCTGTGTCCTGGAACCTTGGGCCTCAGGGTGGGGTTGTGCAGGGGGTTCTGTGGACTGTTTAGGGCCCCTCTCAGGGTGGGGGTTGGAGAGGGCTGTTGGCCCCCCAGCCGGGCGCACACAGGGCCCAGGCGTTCCACCGCAACTGTGCCTTAAAGCAGCAGTGACATCCAACACCCAGCCGTGTGGGGCCAGAGCCCTGCTGTCCGATCCCGAGTGTATCGTGACCCTGAGCACGCCTGTGTGTTTTGTCAGAAATCCCGCGTCTGGGACTCAGCCCGAGGAGGTGGTCAGAGGCTTGTGTGGTGTCCCTGTCACGGGCGGCGCTGAGCTCGCCCAGTGGAGCACGGCTGGCGGGTGGTGGTGTGGCCGTGTTCCGGAAGGTGCAGCCGCCAAAGCTGCGGTTTCCAAGAGTGTTCGTACCGTGGAAGTCATGCCCTGTGAGAGCAGGCAAGGACGTGAGTGTGCGTGTGGACGTGCAACGGCGAGAGCCAACACTTCTGAGTGCCGCTGCGCACAAGGCATGACGTCCTCGGGACGTGCCATAGTCGTCAGGTGACGCGTGGGGTCTGGGTGGTCGGACGTGCCCTTGCTGACCTGGGCGTTTTCCGGGAATTGGCCCCTCACCCGGCGCCCAACCTCCAAGTGACAAGCCCCACACTGTTCGTGCTGCCCACGTGCCAGGCCTGGGCTCCAACCCATGGCCGCGAGGGTTGACCTTTGCTTTAGCTGTCTGAGGTCGCTGTGCACTGACGTGGACACGTACACACACGTGCACACCTCTGTATACGCACACACGTGCACACCCACACACACGCTCTGTACACACACGTGCACATCCCCACACACACAAGCACACACCTGTACACACATGTATAGCCCTGCACACATACACCTCTGTACACACACCCATGCACACGCATCTGCACACACACGTGCACACCTCTGTAACACGTGTGCACACTCAGCACACACACGTGCACAGCTATGGACACACACAGACGTGCATACTCCTGTACACACACATGCACATCCCTGTGCGTGCACACATGTGCATACACGTGCACACTCATACACACGCATACCGCAGGAACACACACGTACGCATGCGTGGGTACACACAGCAGCTGTACCTGACCAGTTCTCCTTATTCTCAGTAACTTTAATGGATACAAATCTCCCTGAAAAAAGTCACAAAAATTCAAAGACAACCGACAGCAGCCTGGAAGCCCATGTTGCCCGGGACAGAGCATGTGACTCACGGCTGGTTCTGCGGTGCCTTAGTTGGGGAGTCAGGCCTCACCGTGTGCTGGGTTACAAACCACGCTTCCTCCTATTCCTGTGACACATTTTATTTTCTGTCAGCTTAAGCATTTGCTCGCACACATACATGGGAAACTGAGGCACGGGGTCGGGGACTGTCACGTGTCCTCCCGTGTGCAGCACCTGCTGGGCGTGGAGCTCTGCCCACAGACCCGCGCCCAGGGTCTGGGTGGCACTGGGACTCCGTGTAAGCCACGCAGTGCCCTTGGATTGCCCCGCACGCCTCGACCGAGCCAGGGGCTCCAGAGGGCTGGGGAATCCACGTGCCGTGTCTGAGCCAGGATCTCGGGGCCGATGAGCCCTGAAGCTGACTGACGGACTTGCATGTCCAGCGTGGTCTCATCCTGGAGACGCGTGAAGGGGCAGGGCTGTGAATTATGAATACGTTCGTTCCGTCACAGCAGCGATAATAAGGGTGCCCGGCGTTCAAGTCCGGCGGGCTGCCCGTGCCCCGGAGGTGTGCCCAGGGGACCGCGCCGCTCTGTGGCCCGACACCCCGTGTCTGTTCCCGAGGGGCGTGTGTCTGTAGCCTCTGTCCTCTCTGATCTTCCCGGGGCCGTGGGCCTGCCCTTTGGGGCTCGCCATGTCCCACACGAGCTGTGCTCGCTGTCTCTTCACTCGCTAGGTGTGGGCGCCGTCCCCGGCCAGCCGTGGTGAGGGATGGAGACGTGGCTCCCCCCACAGCCCTCCCCTGTTCATGGGCCTGTGGTGACGGTGACCAGGAGCCTGGCACGGCCCTCTGGCTCCCGGCGCTGCCTGGCACACGGGAACCGTTCCCTGACCCTCGTGCCTCTGTGGGACCCTCCCTTGGGCAGCGTGCTGGCAGCCGCAGGGAAGCTGCGGGTGGGAGGGCTTCCGACCTGGAAACACACAACTTCGGTTCTGGCGAATTTTCCCGGGATTGCTGGCTGGTGCCACCTGCGTCCCATGGTCCTTGCTCTCCGCTCCGGACTCCCGTTGGCCAAGCCCCGGCCCTTCCGCCGGCCCCACGGTTCCCCACGCTTCCCTCCCTGTGTCTGGCCTTGCTGCGGAGCTGCACTTTCTGGTGGCTTCCCCAAACATCGCAGCCCACGGGCCCTTCCTCGGTTCCAGGCCTGCTCGTGTGTCGTCAGTGCCGTGTGACCAAGCGTGCCCGCGTCCTGCCCGCGGTGCCTCTCGGAGGACAGGAAACGGGGCCTCGTGTGCAGGCTGCGCATACCGGGGGCCCCCTGGCCCGGAGACCAGGTTTCAGTCTGTCTGGAGAACAACCCGGGTCCACCCGGGGAAGGGGGAGGCGGCCCCCCGCGTGGATGTGGGGAGAAGATTCTCGAACTGGGTGGCGCCCACGGGGCCGGAGCTCCCGGCTCCCGGGCTCTGGATCAGGCCCGTCTTGGCTTCCCTCTCTGCCGACTCAAGTCCCCCCGCGCTCTGGTCTGTCTGCTTTTCGTTCTGCTGCCTGCTCTGGTTTGTTTTACAGAATGTTTGTGCTGATTTCTACAAAAGTAGGTGTGCTTTCCCACTGCAGCTCCCCCTGGCTGGGTTAGTGCCAACGACACCAGTTCTCATTCTTTACGACACCCCGGACCAGGTATGTGATGAAAACAAAACGTTTCAGCCACCCGTGGAGTGGGGGCGGGTCCCCAGCACTCCCTGGGGCTCGGGAGAAAGTGCACACGTGTGCCCTGTTTGTGTCTGGGTGCTCCCAGCGTGGAGAACGCGGCAAACTCCTCCCACCGGTTTCTGCCGGACGATGGGACCTCAGGCCGCGTGGATCCGTCCTTCGTGTTTTCACGTTTGTCCCAGGCAGCTTCTGCTCTGGGACCGTGCGGGCGTGGCCGGCCTGTTCCTGCCTCTCTTCAGAAGCGGGCGGGCCGTCTGAGGTCTGGGTTCGGTAAGCGGGAGACAGAGGCCGGAGAAGACACTTGCATTTCCACATGTCACGACCAAGCTGACCTCCTGCAGCCAAACAGGTGTGGGCTCCTTGCAGGCTGGGGCCCTGAGGTGCGACGGCCTGAGCACGGCCTAGTACTCTGGACAGCTCGCGGGAGACCCGCTGCCCCTGGTGACCCCGGCATAGCTGCGTCTACCCCTCCTCAGGCTCTGTGCGTCCCTCCGGCACCCCCCTGCCGGACATTTTCCTGGTGCCCGGCTCCTCCGCCCTCGCCAGCGGGTCCCTTGTCCTCCAGGCCAGGGCACGTCAAGCAGAAGAGAGGGGGGGAAATCTGCATCTAGAGGTCCGGCCCGAGACTGACACCCACTTATTTGGGCGTTGGGGGTGAGCGTCTCAACTGGACGGTCACTGCACTCGTTCCTTGGAAATCGACCGTCTCCTGGTTGCCGGTGTCGCCTCTGCACGTCCAGATGGCCGTCGCTGGACCCGATGAGCCCGTCAGGCTGGCTTCGTGTCCGGCAGGATGTCCCCGAGTGGACATCCAGCTGGCATCTGCCTGTTAGGAGCCCTTAAACACAGGCTTCTCCCAAATGCAGATTCCAAATGTGGGTGGAAAGCTCCAGTGACTTCCTGACGGCGGTGGCCACGCGCGTGATGTGGGTATACTTAGCACCGGGTGACAGCTCCCTCCCCGGGAAGACAGCCGTGGGCGCTAATAGGTGCCAGCTGTTGGTCTGAACCTCTGTTGTGTTGATATGTTTCAGAGACCATGCTTACATCCTGTGAATAACAAAACATGAGTAGAAACACCCATTGCTTCTAAAGAACTTTACAGACCCCCCTCCGCTGGACTCTGCCTAGGAGGCTTTGTCCACCTGAGGAGGACTTCAGGGCGGTGGGAAGGACCAGACTTTACAGAGGCCAGTTTGTTAATCAGTTTAAATCAGGTCTGATTCCAGAAAGGGCTAGCGATGGAGCATATCGAGTAAAATGCATAAAATTACGAGGGGAAGACAAAAACTCCCAACCAGAGGCAGCAGGAGGTGGAACCCACGTCCAAGGGGAAACACGGAGCAGATCTGTGGCCCCCAGGACATACGCGTGGACTGAGACTCGGGGGAGAAGGCCGGCAGCCCGTCATCGTGCCCGAGAGGGAGCCCCTCCTGGGGCCCAGGCTTCACTCTGACCGACTGTGGGGCCGGGGCTGTGGAACGCAGAGCCCCCCAGAAAGCGCTGTCTTGGGGAGAAGGCCAGGGGGTGCATGTCTGCTCTGCTCCCCGGAGCAGGGGGCGTGGACGGGGTGGGGGGGGCCCTGACGCACCTTCCTAGGCGGCCGGGGCCCCAGCAGGGATTTGTGTCGATTTTCTCCGCGTTTTGTAATGGGACGCTGCCACGTGCACCTGCGGACGTGGCCGCAAACAGCTCGGGCTCAGTCTTGGCCCCGGGTAAGAAACCTCAGATGGAGCCTGGTGCTGCAGTCAGGAGCAAAGCGGCCCCACCAGTCACCGTGCCGGGGGCAGGGCTTGAGTCGGTTTGGAGTTTATTTCGGCAAACGCTACCTTCTGTATTAATTTTCCGAATCGTCTCTGTACCACTTACTGAAGAACTCGTTGTCCCGCTGTCACCCGTGTGACATCTACACATCTTCGGGTCTGACACAGGGCCGTCCCCCCCCTTCCGCCCGCCTGCCCCCCAGCTCGTCCCTCACCGTTTCGACGTTCTGAACCTTTCAATGTACTGGCAGCACAAGTCCTTCCTATAATGGAAGTTTTTTGTTTGGTTTTGCCTTTCTTGTACTTTTCCAAGAAGAAAGGCTCGGAGGCGCGGGAAGGAACCCCGTCTTGTCTCGCTCACCGTCTCCTGGCTGTGAGTGTGCGGCACCTGTGAGCGTGGCCGAAACGTGACTGGAAATCGCTGGTCAGCAGCACCCAGGCCCCGAGTCAACGGGCGGGAGGGTCTCGGTGGGGGCCTCCCCTGTCCAGACACCCGGCCTCGTGTCCCTGCACCTGCGAGGGTTTCCACAAGAATACGGAAGGGGAGACTTCTGGTTTTTCTCTGAAAGGGGAAGCTTGGATCAATCCTGAGTATTTTCGGTCCGTTTATTGTTTCTGCTTTCTCCAGAAATAGCTCTCCGCTGGTGAGACATGTCAGTGTCACAGACTGAACACTCACCCAGGGAAGCCCCTCGTGGCCCAGACGCCTTCCCTCGGGTTCTACATTTTTAATCAAAGGCTCCTTCACAAGGAAATGAATTAGGAATTTACAAAGCTGGTTGCTGGCCCCTGGGACCGTAGCTGGGACACCTGTTTGCTCTCAAAACCAGAACGTTGTTGTTATTTTCAGTATTGTCTTTAATGCAGAAGCTTAGGTTCAGACAGGAGTCTCAGGACGTGGCTTTTCCCCGGTGGGTGCTCAGTCCCGAGTGCCGTGGGCAGTGGTTGACAAGCCGTAAATTAGCAAATTTTTACGAGACATCGTGGAAGAAATTCCCTCGCATAGTGCCATTCAGGGCTCATTTGGCCTATGTAGGATTTTCAAGGCCGTACGAAATTAACTCTAACTTTCAAATTCTACCCAGCTGTATCATGAGGTCGATTCAAACACACTCATAATGATCTAATCAGGAGATCTGTTGGCTCCTAAAGCTGATAGGTCCAGAGGACCTTCAGGGACGGTTTGATCCAACAGCTCAGTGGTGACTTCAGATAATTGTAAATATCTCTGTTCTACCTCATCCCGAGGCTGGTTCCACCTGCCATCGTGAGGCGCTTTCTGGCAGGAATGGTGCATGAGAGTGAGGGTCTTCCTATGCCCATATCGGACCGGTGCCCCACAGGACTAACTTCAGGCCGCCTCACCAGGGGACAGTGCTGTGCTGGACGGCACCCTTGAGGTTGGGCGGTTTGGTCTTCCCACATGTCACGGGTCACAGGCACCAGCGTCCCCTGTGAGCACAGGATCTGGGCAGGTCCCCTCTCGTCCTTGACACGGTATTCTCACGCTCCCAGCCTCAGACAGGGGTCTCGCCCTCAGAGCCGATAAAATCTGAGAAAGACACAGGGCAGGGGCGTAGGAAACCCCTTCCTCTTCTGTGTACAGGTGATTGTAGAAAATTCTGGAGAATCCTAGAAAGCAAGGCCTTCCCGTTTCCAGTGCTTGGTTTATTGGTACTTGGATTTAGGACATGGTTTTGACTCCTGCTTTGGCAAGGTGGATTTCTCCCCGCAGCCCCATCAGGAGGGCGTCACTAAGAGGTCCCCCGAGAGGGTGTGCGGCTCAATCCATCCATGTGAACAGCGGCTTATATTTGGATGTGGTTCCCTTACTCGAAGAAGGACTGACAGGACAGCAGCACCATCTGCCATTGTGACACTGACTCTCCCCCTCCCCCCTCCTCCCTCCGTGACGAGTGCCCAGATGGACCGTTTGGGGCACAGGCAGAGTTGGGGTGTCAGGGGGCTCCCGGGACAGGGCCTCCACTTTGAGTCACTTGGAGGCACTGACCCGAGAGACCCTTGGGGGACAACACAGCTTCTTGCTGGGACCATGGTGCCCACTCCAGGGTGGTCCTGCCCCCGGGGCACGAGGCAGAGTGGGGTCAGAGCAGCTGGGTGGGCAGGGGAGACGTGCAGGAAGGGGGGTGGGTGTGGAGAAAGCGGCATCAGCCGCGTGGGGGTCCCACCCAACCGCAGGTGCAAGGTCAGCACAGGCGCGGGGGCAGGTGGCCTCTGTGTGGCCTCCCCTTCCCTCCAAACCCAGGCTGGGACCCGCTCAGACCCCACCTGCTGCCCGCGGCCCCTGCCAGCGTCTCGCCCTCTGCAGAGAGCCGGGCGCCCACCCACTTCTGCCCAAGGTCCTGGAGGCCGCACCCCTCGACACCCCAGCCCATCAGCACCGCGTTTGCTGCCCCCTTGCCGTGGCCGTGGCTGGAAGCGTTCCGTGTCTGATGCACACGTCTGCTTGGACACGTCCTCTCTGTGGTTACCCGCGGCTTCCCCGGGAGCACGAGGCGGTGAGGGTGCCCCGGGGGCGGAGGGCCCTGGGCCGAGGCCTGGGAGAGGGGGCCACTGGGTCCCCACGAGGCTCCCGCCCTGTGGCTCACTTGGCTCCCTGGCCCCAGGCTGCGGGGACCCACAGCCAGCGCCTTCAGCTTTTGTTTCGCGTTTTATCTCTGCCACCGCTTGGGACTGCGCGGATGCTGTTTTCACGCTCAGCACCTGGTCCATTAGTACTTGGATTTAGGAAAGGGTATGTGGCTCGTGAGCCCTTCACAGGAGCGAGAGAGCACGCGGAGGCCCCAGCGAAGGCACCCCACCTGCGCCTTTGTCCCCAGCTCCGCGGCGTGGGGGTGTCAGTCAGCTTCGCATCTTCTTGCCCAGAGACGTTTGAGCCCATTTCGTGTCTGCGGAGGCACAGTGCACGGACTAAGGAGGGTCCCTCGTTAATTAATGTGTAAGCAACACGGGACACAAGTTCATTTTACATTTGTGCCAGGGCCATAATTTTACCTCTAAAAAATCTATCCTTTAACAAAACTCAGAAACATTTTAGGTGTTAAGTTACAAATGTTTGCAGGGTCCCCTTGCGAACTCCGTCAGGCTGTGCACTTTGCATGTGTCCGTCTTTCTGTATGCACAGAATTTTCCATATGCTGCTGGGTGCACCCCCACCATGGAGTCAGTATTAGGGGCCTTCGATACCCTGGCTCACCCAACCCTCTCCTGATCCTGGGGCGCCTCCTCCAAACTCAGGGGCAGAGAAGCCCCCCCCCCCCCAACTTGTTCCCCATCACAAACCCTGACCCCCCAGCTTGCCCACCTTGCACTCACCTGTGCCCCCAGGATCTGGGACCCGGTCCCGGTACAGATGACCAGGACCGTAACCCTCCTTTGCCGAGAACGGCCGTCCCGTGACGCTCTGGTCACCGATGGTGGCACACCCATGGGAGGGAGCCACCACGTACACGCACAAAGTGCTGCCCGGCCGGTGATGTGCGCAGAGGCATGAACGTCCTCACGAAGCAGAGCTGAGAACTGTGTCTGATAAAGAGAAAGACACTGGACGGGGCTGGAAGTGTCTAACTTCGTCCCATGCATTATCCCCAAGGCTTTTCGCCTTCTTTCTCTTGGGAGTGCTGGTGGAGCCCTCAGCACAGCCAAGTAATCGGGCGTGAGAGATAATCACGTGTTCACTCTGTAAAATATAATGATGGGTCTCGACGTTGGAAAGTTATCTTAGGTTCAGTCTATATGCAGTTTTTATTTTAAAAGTATCGGTGACAAGATACAAGCTATTTTCATGGCTTTGAATAAAATCTCTATTATGTGAGTTACACGCCAGACATCTCAGAAGCTAGAGATTTAGTTGAGGGAATTTGAAACATAATTTTGTACAAGTAACCCGCCTTGCCCGGTTTAGACAGAATGTATCAATACATTATCTAAAAGCCTCAGTTGAGAAATATTTCCACATTTCTCTGCTCTCGGTGGAGTATAATTTGCCCTGAATTGTCATACGGGGCTCCAGGTTTCACAAGAGCCCTGCCCACGCACACGCACATGCACGTGCACATCCACACCCACACCCACGTGACCTGTGCACACTCACGTTCACACACACACACATGCCCCACTCAGGGGAGGTGGCCTCTGCCATCGGGAGCACGAAGAAGGCCGTGAGGGGCCAGCCAGCTTGGAGCTTGGTGACCCTCCCTGACCTTCCTCTGGCCACCAGCTATGATGGGTACCAGAGGCCAGTGGGGGAGGGGGAGGGGCAGGGGGGCTCGCCGTGTGGCAGTAGGTGACGGGGCCAGACGAGAGCAGCTGTGCAGTGGAGGGCTGGTGCCTGCGCTCTAGCCCTGGAGCTGTAAGGTGACCCTGTCTCCAGCCACGGGACCGTGTGTGTCATTTCTCTGCGGCCTCACAGCCAACACCCCCGGGCGGCTCCCCCGCACTGTGTAGAAAAGCGGTAGACAGAGGGGGTGAATTCCTGGTCCCCCTGAACCTCTGGCTGCACCGGGTCCCCAACACAGGCCTGTGCAATCAGGCAGAAGCCATCGTCGCAGAGTGCTCCCGGGAGCACAGGGCTGCGAGGCCAGCCTGGCCCAGGGGTCATCTTCCCAGCTCCTTCCTGCCTCCCACGCTGACCGCTTCCAGATGCCGCAGGCTCAGGACGTGCCCCCAAGGTACCGGCCAGCTGCGCACCGGGCGGGGGCCCTCCCTGACCCCTGCTGGCCTCGGCTCCCTGGCCAGGGGTGTGCCGGGGAACGCCAAGCGGGAGCATTTGCGGTGTTTTCCCTTAGCGCGTGTGGACCTGGCTGCTTCACACGGTGAGGGCCGAGGCAGAGGGCAAGCCTCTGCCGGCGAGTGGAGGGATCGTCCTCGGCCACCGGCCACCGGGAAGGGCTTGGGGCGACGGCGCCTGGCCGGCAGGGACCGTGAGAGCCCAGCCCCCACCCGCGCTCCCAATCCCAGCTTCTGTCTGCAAAGTAAAGAGTTAGAACCGAGGATCCTGGCACCCAATCCTGTCTCCATACTTCCTTCACAGAAGCTCGTCCTTCACTCATTGGCTGTTTGTGCTGAGTAAGTCGAAGAAGCAGGGGTCTCAGCGTGTTCCCAGCATTGTGCAAGCGTCGCCACGGTCAGTTTAGGACGTCTTCGTCGGCCGTCCGCGCCCTCGGCTGCCGCCCCCCCACCGGATTCACCTGGGTCCGGGTTTTGCGTGAACGGGGTCGAGGGCACACGGGCCGTTGTGACTCTTTCTCACGCGGCTCGCGGCTGTTGTCTTCAGCTGGGAATCCCTTCTCGTGGCGCAAAGTACCGCTCTCTACAGACTGGCTTAGGTCGCAGACGGTACTTTAAAAATCTTCCTGCAATGTTCTTAAATTGCCGAAAGAACCCGAGTTTGAAGGTCTTCTCGGGGGAGCTGCACATGTGGCCACCACTCAGCAGCGCTACTGCTCCGAGGAGGCCGAGCCCCGCCCGGAGGCCAGCTGACCGTGAAGCATCGGGGATGACGAGGCGCGCCAGGGGCCGAGAGCGCCCGCGGGCCCGTCTGGCGGAAGCAAACGTTTGGTGGAACGTTCCAGGCCGCTCTTCAGAAGGGGCCGCAGTGACCCAGGCACGGGGAGGGGAAGTGGGGGGGGGAGGCCTGCCCACGCACGCCCTTCCCCCCTCAGCCTGTGGCTCCTGACGGGGCGCGTGGCCTGCAGCCTGGTCCCAGCAGGCCCGGCGTGTGGCCGGAGAGAGGGGGCTCCCTGGGCCCCCCCCCCCCCCCCCCGGGCCCGCCGCTGCTGCCCCCGCCCCGCCCGCCCCCCCCCCCCCCCCCCCCCCACCCCCCAGTGACCCCTGGGCTTCTGCGTCTTCTCGCCGGCCCGTTGTGTGCGTGCTCCGGCGAGGTCGTCTTCGGTGAGCCGTGGGGTGGGAGTCCTCGTCCTCCACGGAAAACACTCGGATTAAGGCCGGCAGAGCCGCCTGCCCTCTGTGTGGCCCCGCTCTCCGCCCATCCTCCCGCCCTGCTTCTCCAGTTGTGGGCCCAGTGATGACGGGCGTGAAGATTATGTCACAGTGGAGAGGACGCCGTGACGATGACAGTGATGCCACAATGATGACGGCGATGACGTCATAACGGCAGTGACGCCGTGGCGATGGTGTCATGATGTCATCACGACAGTGAGGATGACGATGGTGACGGTGGTGACGAGGATGGTGGCTGGCACTTACTGCGTGCCGGGCATCACTCTACCCACGTGGCCTGTGTTAACGCACGTAACCCTCTCAACCCCTTTCACAGATGCGGAAACTGAGTCCCGGAGGGCTCCTCTGCTGTGTCCGGCTCTGGGCACCCACGGTTCCTCAGGCCTGGAACGCGGCACCACCCTTAACCCTCTGTCTGCTGGTTGGAGACTTGTCATTCAAGCCCGAGCCAGAGGGTCAGGTCCGCCCTGGTGATTTTCCAGAATTCACTCTGCACCTCCCCCCCCCGTTCCTTCTTTGGGTGCCGCGGGCAGGCTCTCCCCGGAGTCCTGAAGTGACGGCCTTTGTCCAGGCCCAGGGCAGGTGGTCACAAACGCTGCGTGCCTGGTCACACAGGTCCCGCCCTGGGACAGCTGGGGAAGAGCCTGAGCTGCGTCTGCGTGCAGTTTGTCAGACAGACCACCGGAAACCGCCTTTCAAGTCCTCGTCCTTTACTAACAAAGCCTGCGGGGGCTCTGTGTCCACTGGCCATTCTGACTGAAGGCAACATGGCACCGTGCCTCTTTGCGGGTGCGGCTGTGCAGTTGTCCCACTAAGGACACAGAGCCCAAAGCAAGCGCGCCTGCAGACCTCGGCTCAGGGCAGCCCCTCGCGCGTGGCGTCGACTGCTGACTCCGCCAGCCTCTGCCTCGGCCTCTGCCTCCGCCGTGCCCGCCCGCCTGGTCCTGCCTCTTTCTCGCCCAGTCCCAGGCCCTGAAGAGCGTCGTGCCCTGGTCGCACTGGCTTTCTGGCCCTTCTCTTTTCTGGGTTGCCAAATTTGAGACCCTGGAGCAAGTTCCCGGAAGCAAAGGACTTTCAGTAAATTACGGGGAAAGGGTGTTTCTTGAAACCAAAGCCAAAGGTCAAGTTGACGTAGGAACAGAGCACAACCTGATCTAGGCCACCTGAGCCCTGAGGTGTGTGTGCAGGGTGAGTGTGGAGTGTGCCATATGTTGGCGCAAATTCAGTCATGTCAGGCTGGGAAAAATATCTGTAGAACACAGACAGTCAGAGCCCCATGAAGGCGGCATCTCATATTCGTTGTACTTACGTCAGTGTTCCGGATCGCATGTTAGTGTTCCAGATTGTACGTTAGTGTTCTGGATCATATTATGTTGTTTCTTGGCTTATAAACACCAATGTAGAAATTAAGCATATTTGCCCTTTTGATGAAAATTGTGGCTAGGGGCGCCCGGGTGGCTTGGTCGGTTAAGCGTCCGACTTCGGCTCAGGTCACGATCTCACGGTCCGTGAGTTTGAGCCCCGCGTCGGGCTCTGTGCTGACAGCTCGGAGCCTGGAGCTGCTTCGGATTCTGCGTCTCCCTCTCTCTCTGCCCCTCCCCTGTTCATGCTCTGTCTCTCTCTGTCTCAAAAATCGATAAACGTTAAAAAAAAATTAAAAAAAAATTGTGGTCATCAACTTTTCTTCAAAATAAATAATAAATAATAATGTTCCTTAATTTATATGGCAGAGATGTCTTTAAAAAGCAGATTAGAAACAGAATTTTTCTAGATCAAGTCTTGTTAACTATAGTCTGACTACACTAGAGAATCTCTAGGAAGAAGGGGTGAACTTCTTAGTAAAATAAAATCCTGCCATAATGAAATTCTCTAATTTCTTTGTACTATTCACTTAGATTTGGTATATGAGACTTCCTTAAACTAAGTCTCCCCAAGCAATGAAACCCAAGTTTAGCTAACAATCAGTGTCACCATATGGGCATTTATCCTCCGAAGGCAATAGTCAGATCAGTACCCACCGTCGGGTGCATGTTAGAGACTAATAGTGGGTATCTCATAACTTTTACTATTCCCGCCTACTTATGATTTTAGTAAAAATTGCAGGTTGTCTTGGGACTCTTCATTTGTATTATATTCTACCGCTAGAGGAAATTGCATCTACAAAAGTCAACTTAAAATTATTTTCCAGGGTTGTGGAAAAATGTTCTGACATATCACCAGATTACTTGTATTGCAGACAAATCTTGTCAGCTGCAGTGTCATCGAAAAATCTTGCTGGTGGCTGGAGTGGAGAGCACAGGTCTCTGTCCTGCTGACTGTATCCATCCGAATGAGATTTTCCACATTACACAGACGCAGTACCGACGGCCGTCACTGCCACCGCGATGTCTCCATTACGCAGGTGTTGGGGGCATGGAGTGGATCTCGTATTTTCTCTCTGCGCCCCACCCCGCCCGGCCTGGGTGACACGGAGCCCTTCTAACCACTACCCCAAACCAGGCCACCCTTTTGAAGAGCACTTCTGGCCCCTGTGTATGGTGGCAGGATGGCGGGGCGGCACCTGGGCGCCGAATCACACCCGGGGCTCTGGAGGTCAGCTGGCAACTTTGCTTCCAGAAGGGGTCTGCACCTGTGGTCCCGAAGGCTCGCTTTCTTGTACCCATGGTCCCTGTGGCCCCATCTCGGTGGCCCTGCTGAGACTTTGCCCCGAGAGGAGGGAGATGGTGAGCAAGACTGGCTTTTGATGGCAGAAGGACTCAACAGTGAGTTATTTTGATCTGTTTGGGAAATTATTCCTCTCTCGGTGAGACCTATCATGACGGCTCCTTCACCATCAAAATTTAATGCACGTGTACCAGCCCAACCTTCACATTGGTCTCTAAAACTACCACTTTAGCCTTGGTCTTATTACTTTGCAAAGGGACCCCACTTTGTCCAGTCATTCATTCATTCATTCATTCATACATGCGTGCCTTTTTTTTTTTTAATGTTTATTTTATTTTTAAGAGAATGAGCGGGGGAGGAGAAGAGGGCAGAGAGAGAGAGGATCCCAAGCAGGCTCTGAGCTGTCAGCACAAAGCCTGACAGGGGGCTTGAACCCTCGAGCCCTGAGATCATGGCCTGGGCTGACGTCAGACACTCAACCAACTGAGCCACCCAGGTGCCCCTCACCCACATACGCCTTTGACAAACATCGGCGAGGTGCTGTGATAGCACGGGACCCGGCCACAGGGCCCAGCAGAGGTGGTGATGAGTGTTGGGAGAGGTGGCTCTGGGTGCTCGAATGAGGTCCCCCTGGGACAGAAAACAACTGGAATGTGTGTTTTCAGGGGATTGACGTGGTCAGATCTGTAGGTTTTATTATGTATTTATTTATGTCTTTTTATTCTTTTTATTTTTTTACGAAGTGAGCTCTATGCCCAACGTGGGGCTCAAACTCACAGCCCTGAGGTCAAGATTTGCATGCTCTACTGACTGAGCCGCAGGCGCCCTGTGGGTTTTATTTTTTAAGAGTTATTGTATACATTTTTATCAAAATAATATGAGAAGCGAAATAGAGCCACAGTGTTTATTAAGAAAGGCAGCGTCCCGGCCCACCTCCCCACGCCCCAGGGAGACAACTTGTGATGCTGGCGATTCCAGCTGTCGTTCTAGACACTACGTGCACCTTCTCTGCTGTCCCCACCGGAGTTTTCCGCAGCACCTACTGTCACCCTCCTGGCTTAGACGAAGGCTTTGTTCCCCAACCTGCCCCCGCCCTCCAGACTCCCCGTGTAACCGCGCTGCACTTTGGTGTTGTTGAGAAATCAATGCTCGGTGTTTACAGTATTCTGTAAGTTTTGCTCACTGCCCGGCCAAGTGGTCTAAAGGATGGCCATGAAGTCTGCAACGATATTTATTTATTTATTTATTTATTTATTTATTTAACGTTTATTTATTTTTGAGACAGAGAGAGACAGAGCATGAACAGGGGAGGGGCAGAGAGAGAGGGAGACACAGAATCTGAAACAGGCTCCAGGCTCTGAGCTGTCAGCACAGAGCCCGACGCGGGGCTCGAACTCACGGGGGACCGTGAGATCATGACCTGAGCTGAAGTCGGACGCTTAACCGACCAAGCCACCCAGGCGCCCCGATAGACTTTTTTTTAAACATGGACTGTATTACAACATCCATAAGCAATTACATTAATTTCTGTATTCGTCTGTGTTTTCAGATGGCAGCCGCCCTGTGCTATAACTACATCCTCTCTTGTATAGCTGTTTTTGGTTTTGTTTTGGTTTGTTTTTCTTCCAAGATTTTATTTAAATTCTAGTTAGTTAACATACATTTCAATATTGGTTTCCAGAGTAGCATTTAGTGATTCATCACTTACATACAGCACCCAGTGCTCATGCCAACAAGTGCCCTCCTTAGTCCCCATCACCCATCTAGCCCATCCCCCACCCACCTCCCTTCCAATAACCCTCAGTCTGTTCTCTGTATTTAAGAGTCTCTTATGGTTTGCCTCCCTGTCTGTTTTTATATTATTTTTCTTTCTCTCCCCCTATGTTCATCTGTTTTGTTTCTTAAATTCCACATATGAGTGAAATCATGTGGTATTTGTCTTTCTCTGACTGAATTATTTCACTTAGTATAATACATTCCAGTTCTGTCCACGTTGTTGCAAATGGCAAGATTTCATTCTTTTTGGTCACTGAGTAATATTCCATTGTGTGTGTGTGTGTGTGTGTGTGTGTGTGTGCGTGTGTGTGTGCGTGTGTGTATACCACGTCTTCTTTACCCATTCGTCAGTTGATGGACACTTGGGCTCTTTCCATAGTTTGACTATTGTCAATAGTGCTGCTACAAACATTGGGGTGCATGTGCCCCTTGGAATCAGCATTTTTGTGTCCTTTGGATGAATACCTACAGTGCAATTGCTGGGTCACAGGGTAGTTCTATTTAGTTTTTTTGAGGAAACTCCACCTCGTGTAGCTTTTTAATTTTCTGGAGTTAGTTGCTTCTTTTGTTTTCTTGGTTTCTCTAAGTTCCCATCACTAAGTCTTCCTGGACTCCCCAGCAGCTCTACAAAACCTAAGCACGATATCCTCATGGTCGCAGGGACCAGGTAACCCACCCGCTTGGGGCGGGATGGCTGCCCTCCTGGCCCTGGGGAGCTGTCGGCATGGGGCCCCTGCACCCATCCCCCGCTTCCTGAATCACACACCTACCTGTTCCTTGGCTCACCCCCTCACTGGGTGGAGCACACTCCCAGCTCCCTCAGGGGGCCACTCTCTGTCAGCCGGTGCCACCCTCTCCAATGTCACTGACTCCTCTCACCAAAGGGTTTTAGGGTCTTTGATCCCTGGTGACCTAAACCTTCACAGTAATGTACTTCTTTTTTTTTTAATTTTAAAAATGTTTTTATTTTATTTTTGAGAGAGACAGAGAGACAGAGTGTGAGTGGGGGAGGGGTAGAGAGAGAGGGAGACATAGAATCCGAAGCAGCTCCAGGCTCCCAGCTGTTGGCACAGAGTCTGACGTGGGGCTCGAACTCACGGACGGTGAGATCGTGACCTGAGCTGGAGTTGGACACTCAACTCACTGAGCCACCCAGGCGCCCCAGGACTTCTGACCAGGGAGGCCTCTGCCTCTTCCAGCGACAGGTGGGCCAGGGAAGGCGGTGGTCACCCAGGTGCCACCCCAGGGCTGGCAGAGGGCAGGGATGCTGGTTGGAGAGGGAGCACAAAGAGAAAGAATGAGGAATACCCTATGTTGGGGCAAATCAAAACTCGTCCTGGGGACCCTCGAGGCATCACTGTTGCTCTGCTGCTCTGTCCTGAAGGGTCTCCTCTGCCAAGGCTCAGGGGACAGTGGAGACCAGGGGACCCTGTGGACTCTGACCTCCCCGCCCTCCCTGCCCAGGGCCCAGAGCCCAGAGCCCAGGGGGCTCTCCACACCAGGGGGCCGGGAAAGCGCACAACTCAGATTCCCGCTGCCCTGAGCCCTCGGGGGCATCCCCTGAAGCCAGGCTGCCATCCACGTGAGTTCACGGCAGGGTTTTCAGAGAGCCGAGTGCACTCTTGGCGTGAGGCCTGGGGCCGAGGGGAAGTGGCGTAAATGGCCCACACCGTTGGGCCGCTCCAGGTTCGAGTGTCGTGGAGTTCACTTGGCAGCCACGGAGTCGGGGCCTGTCGGGCGTGGTGCTCACGGGGCCCTGGGCACCGGGTCCAGGCCTGGCCCAGCCCCACGCTCTGCCCGGGGCCCCGTGCAGCCTGGCTCCTCAGCCCCTGCCCGCAGCGCCCCTGCTCACCGGTCCTCCCGGCGCCCTCAAGGTGGCCCACAGGCCACGGGGGAGGCCCCCGCACGCTCCCCACGGCGCCCCTCACCTCCGTGTCTTGGTCCGTGCTTTCTCTGGCCGGCTGCCCCCTGGCCCGCTCGGACTCCAACCCCAGAGGCGGTGCTGGCGCCCGGGAAGCTGCCGAGGGGCCCCGCGGAGACGGGCGGGCAGGATGGTTGCTTCCCCTACCCTTTCCCCTTCCAGCTGAGCAGTAAGTAATCTGGGGCATATTTATACTAAAATACTATTTGTTGTTGTTCTGAGATTCAGACCTAACTTGGCATCTGGTATTTTCGCTGGCAAACTAATAGAGGCAGGGTAGGAAATCCCTGGCTGGGTTCCCTGGGGCCGTGGAGTCCTGGCGGATCCAGAAGCCACCCCTCCCCGCCCAGGGAGTTCCTGAGCCCAGGACCAGGGCTGAGGCTGGGCTCTCTCCCCTGCAAACGTCCATCAGGAGCTCTGCCTGCTCTCTCAGGGGTCACCCGTGTCAGCCGGGCAGGCTGTGGGGAGGACGTGGGCTGCTCAGCAAGCCAGGGTCACCTCGCCGTGTGTGCGTCCACGCGATGAGGCTGCAGTCTCCTCCGGCGTCCCTCCTCCGTGGGGACACTTTCTCATCACCAGGGAAGGCGTGGCAGGTGAGACCCTCAGGAGGGATGTGGGGGCTTCATGCCTGGAGACACACAGCGACAGATGTCACCGCCAGCCAGCGGGCCTCCCTGGCACCCAGGGCCGGATGTCCTCCTGCCGAGGGGAGGTCCCCCTAGGCCGCTCGCTGGGGTCAGGCTCTCCGGGGTCAGGCCCGGGCACTGAGGTTGCCAGAGTCATGGAGACGGGGCCCCAGGGAGACCGGGAGCTCGCAGATGAGGAATGGGCGTGCAGGCCACTGGTCCCCACGTCACCTGACCCGACAGACACTGGCCCTCAGTGTCATCTTGCTCGGCTGTCTGTCCGGATCCCAGAAGGAAACACGTGGTTGTGTCCACAGTCCTGCTGCTGGTGCAACGGAGAAGCCAGAACGGGTCATAGCGGGAGCCCCTCCTTTCCCAGGTCCGGTCGTAGCGGGAGGCCCCCCTTTCCCACATCCAGAGCCCCCACTGCAGTGGCACCTCTGACCGCCCATCCCCTGGGGGACTCTCCCCGACCTCACGCCCAGGACAGGGCACATAACTTGGTTTCGGTGACATTTCCAAGGGCTGTCACTGTCCTCACCTCTCTGCCCCAGGGCCCCAGCTCGGCCTTCGGGTCACTTCCCACTCAGATGTGGGGCCTGGCCTGACAAGGCGAGGGGCAGCACGAGGTCTCTCTCCCTGATGCACTTGGGTGTGGCCGGCTGTCTGCTCTCCCTCGCCTGCTGGACGGTCTGAGATTGCCGCTTCTTGTCTGTCCGTCACAAATGCGCTTTGACCCGAGTGTCCACGGCCATGCCTTTCACCGCAGAAAAGTTTGGAAATACGGAGAAAGTATTCCGCGTCCAGATTCTTGAAAAGAAGTAGATTCTGAGTGACTGATGTCTTTACCTTTAGCACAAGAAGGTGACGTACATGATGTCATCACAATCCCAGACCCTGTCACGGAAGCGAATGTGGCACAATCCCCTCCGTGCGCACGCGGGCCGTGGCCAGCCGCGCCTCGGGCTCAGACTGCGAGCGCGGGCCCTTACGGCCTACTTAGCGCCACGGTCCGCACATTTGGGTGGTTTTTGTGGGCGATCTCGGGGTTTAAAACGGCCCCAGTTCAAGTGCCGGAGAGCCGTCTAAGTGCTGTGGGCGCAGGAGGGCGTGATGTGCTCACGGGGAAAACACGCGTGTCACACGAGCTTCCTTCAGGCCTGAGCTCCGGCCACGAGCTCGTTAGCGAGTCCACAACACATGGTAAATACGACGTCTTTAAGCAGAAACACGCGCATACACTGGCGGTGTGTTGCTCGGTGGAGGAAAACGTGACCAAAGTCCGGAAGGAACCCAGCGCCGTGTCTCCCGGGGCCGGCCACGGTTCGGCGTTTGCTAGTCGGGTGCGGTGACTCTGGAAGGTCAGCACCGTGAATTATGAGAGCCTGTCGTCAAAGAGCGCCTACCTTGGCAGGAAGACCTTCACAGGTGGGGCGGGGCTTCCTACTGTGCCCAAGACGTGCAGCTACACGTATTTCACGGGAGATAAAGGGGTATACGTAAAATACGTGCCCTCCACGTGAAGGCCCAACATGCACACGTGCAAATGGCTGTGTGCGTGTGTGCGCGTCCTCGAAGCAACTGTTCCGGACACGGGATCTGCTAACACTTCCCTTCTGGGTTGAGGGCGGTGGGTGACGAGAGTCCCGACCGCCCCTCCCTGGACACCCGTGGGGGCCGATGGAGGCCGAACGCGGCCCCGTCCAAGCTCTGGAGTCCCTGTGACCTGGCTCTGACTTTGCCTGCGTGCGGCACGGACCCTCGATGCGGGCAGCGCGGCGAGCCGAGGGGGCCGGGGGCCCCCGTGGGGCATGTGTTCTAGAGGAGCCGGCCCGGGGGTCCACCTCCAGCCCCACGGAGCTGCCCCGTCTTATTTTTCGTGATTACTTTTCCAACGTTGTAACTTCAAAGCCACAGTTTCTTCCCGCCTCACATGCCGGAGGCAAAGCTGGGGCCTGCCAGCCAGGACCGGGGAGCCCGGGCTGGCTCTTCTGGGGAGGACGCTCCCGGGAAACAGGCCGCCGTGTGTGCGGATGGTCTGACTCTAGGTACCCGGAGCTCACTCTCTGCCAGGACCACGCGACAGGCTCAGATGCTCAAAGGCCTTGCCCACCGGACAGGACCACCCACAGACAGGGAAAGCGACCCTGCAGTCTGACCACAAACCCGCACTGCTCTCCCGGAAATGTCCAAGGGCAGGGTGGACAGCGTAGGGTCCGAGCAGCAGAGGGCACCCGAGGGGTCCACTCTCCAGGGCGGTGAGTACACGGGGTCCCTGCTGCTGAGGCTTCTGCACTGACCCCCGGCCCCCGGGACGCAGGCTGGCGCCCCTCGGGGCCAGCCTGGTGGCCCGTGGCCGCACGTCTCAGTGTTGAGCAGCATGGAGGTCAAAGGTCTGAGGGGTCCCTTGGTATTTCTCGTAGCCAGAGAGGCCAGCACACCCCAAAGTGCATGATCCCAGAGTGGGGAGGCTTCTGGATCGCGCCCTGGTGAATGCAGGTCAGGCCGTGGAGGACACACAGAGCAGCTTCCGGTGTCGGCTGGAAGCTCCAGGCCAGCGGGGGTGGGGGGTGGGGGGGGGACAAGATGTACCCTCCAGCAGTTCTAGGGCAGAGTCACGTGAGTACAGACTGTGCCCCACCCCCAGTGCCCCCGAATTCTGAGAAAAGATTGCTGCGGCCACCAGATCCACAGTCGTTTATGAAGCCCCAAGCATCGCCTGGTAGGGAATGTTCTTTGGTGTCAGATGCAGGTGTAGGAGGAACCCCCGGGCTCTTGGCAAGTCAGGCCGGAGGGTCTTGGTCTTACGAGAATGGGTTGGGGACAGGATGAGGTTTAAGAGGGGAATTCTCATGAGTGATGCTCAGGGATGGGCCAGGGAGAGAGGACGTGAATCCGGACGCGATGAGCGATCTGCTTCTCGTGGAAAACACGAGTCGGGTATGAAGGTCACTGAGGGGTCAGATGGGGTGCAGGCTTCCAGCTGGGGGTCCCAGGTTTTGTCTCGTCTCCGGGCTTCTTACTCTGCAAACCTGGGCACATGTGAAATGCCACACTGTATTTTTTCTTTCAAATCAAATTAATCCCACTCCCAGCACTGAGGGGAACTAGTGTCCATCGTTCCTGGGGAAAGTCTCTGTCTCCTGTGGCCGCCCCTTGAGTCTAGGGGGCCTTGGGGAGGCCACCTTGGTTGCTGTCCTTCCCACAGGGCTGGGGTCTCTGTGGTCCCCTTGCCTGGTCTGGGCACTGGTCTTGGCCATTTCTGGAGACACAATGCTTGTGGCCCAGCCTCCCCGGGTGCCACACACAACCACACCTCCCCAAGTGAGTCCTGCCAGCCCCAGGGTTCAGGCCCCAGCCTCGTCCTTCCCCCTGTGGGGTCTCTGCTCCAGGACCCCAGGGGCCAGGCCCCAGCCTTGTCCTTCCCGCTGTGGGGTCTCTGCTCCAGGACCCCGGGGGCCAGGCCCCAGCCTTGTCCTTCCCGCTGTGGGGTCTCTGCTCCAGGACCCCAGGGGCCAGGCCCCAGCCTCGTCCTTCCCGCTGTGGGGTCTCTCCCCAGGGCTGGCTCTCCTGTGCTCCAGGACCCTGGGGGCCAGGCACTGGCTCTGCACGCAGGCCTGGCTCCTTCCTGAGCCTGCGTGTGTGATTGGACCGGGGCAGGGGCCACAGACCGGGCAGGGCCTCCAGGTCAGGGATCCCCCCACGCCATGCGGGGCCCTTGTCGCAAAGTCTCCGAACAAGCACACACCGTCCCCAAAGGCTGGGACCGTGGGCCGTGAAGATCTGCCCAGAGACTGTCACCTCCAGGCCCGGCTCCCGACTCCGTCACCTGCTGCTGGGTCTGTGCTCTGCCTTCACTCCCGGGCCTGTCCCGGGCACCACCTCGCCTGCACTGAGCCCAGCTCTCTGGGGACGTGGGGTGACGGCGGCCAGAGGGCCACCGAAGAGCCACTGCCACGCACAGGGTCTCGTGTGGGGTGGACACAACCACGCACAGGGCAGAGAGCCATCCCACCGCACGTGGCTTCCCTTTTACCGACCGCCGACTTCATCGTGCCATCGGCCGATGAGAGCGGACCGTGGACCGTGCTGTTTTCCAGCCTCTGTCCACTTCTCTAGCCCGTGTGTGTGTCCGTGTGTACCCCCTGGCTTCTGTCCGTGGCCGCCCCCACCTGGTACTGGCCGAGTGGGGTGGGAGTGTGCACTTTGGGTCACACCTGCGTGTCTGACTTGCACACAGCGAAGCCAGAGGACCCCGGGCTGGTGTGGCCCATCCACGGCCTGGGCCTCCAAGCAGGGTGGTTGGTCCCCGTGTCCGTTTGTGTCCCCCCCCCCCCCCCCCCCCCCCCCGCCAGATTTGAGTCGTTGGCTGGTTTTGCTGGTCACCGTCTTGAGTCAAAGCTGATTTCCTACATAAAAAGCATCTGCCGTGTCCTGCAATGGCTCACAGTCTGGCATCCCCGATGCAGATGCTTCAATTGCGTTTGACACACCGGGTACCTTGTCACTCCTCACGCCCGGAGCCCTGCCCCGGACTCGACCCAGAGACGATGCTCGGCCTGGAAACCCTGCTGAACGCTCACCATCCCCGTGTGAAAGTCACGGCCGCGTTCAGGGTTTCCTGACAGCTCAGAAACATGACAATCACGCCGGTCGAGATGGGCTCTTTAATCAAGGAAGCGAGTTACCACGCATTTGCAGTCCCCCGAGACAGCACAGCACAACAGATGCCCGGTGGATAGTTGCTGAATCAGATTATGTTTTGTTAAATGAAAACATAGGCACTCGAAGGGCCTGGAGGCAGGGAGATGGCTGTCTGGGGGAGGGGCCGAACGAAGCCTGCTTCCGTTTCAGACCAGAATCTGGACAGAAGCCGAAGGGGTCTGTGAGTGGGACCAGCACAAAACCTGGGGAGGCAAAGACAGGAGCTTGGCCTTCAGTGCAGAACTCACAGTGCCAACTCCTCCAGGCAGGCCTCGGGAGATCCTCTTCCACATCCACAGAAAGACCGCCCCATCTCACTTTCTAGAAGGCACTTTCCAGCCATCACGTGGGGGAAACAGACTGAACATTTCCTCTATTGACAAAAAGGCCTCTTAGAAATTGCCAACTTGGGCTAAGCAGTTATTATTTGTTTCGGTCTCAGAACACCTTTCAAAGTTGCTGAGGACCCCCAAGAGCTTTTGTGCATGTGGGGTGCACCTATTGAGACACATCATAGTAGCAATTAAAGCTGAGACATTTGAAAAACATTGGTTGATTGATTCATTTAAAAGTAACAATGATAAACCCTTTAAGTATTAGCATAAGCAACCTTTTATGAGACATAACAAAACGTCTTTAGCGAGAACAATCTCTTTTATGTCTGGCTTACTGGCCAGAATCTCATCTCTATCCGAAATATTTAGTTGGAAGAGAGGAGCACTGTGTCAGTCTTCCCAGATAATTGTGAGTATTCTTTGAAACGACACAAATTGTGATAAATTCTAGGTTCTCCGGGGCCGGCCGCCACGTGGACTCTGGAGCGACCCCGCAAGCCACTTTGACGGGCTGGATCCGCCAAGTGCCCGCGTGTTTATGCAACAGCACGAAGCCCAGTCGTCAGCATCACCCCCAACCTGCTCAGAAAAGTGGGAAGCGGAGGAGAGCCCAGGCCGGTACGAGTTTTCCACGTTCTAACGCCGGCTGGGAAGCTGACATCTTGCCATCAGCAGCAAACACGTCGGGTCGTCTGCCTTAAAGCAAAGCGCCAACCGTGTTCGCTTCTGAGAAAACACTCGCCTGACGCCCGCGTCTGAGTGAGCGTTGGTGTTGGCCGGGTCTCAAGTGAGAACGTGACGAGGGGCCGGTTCGGTCTGGACCAGGCCTCCTCCTTCCCGGCGTGCTCCCGGAGTCTCGGAATATGGCCAAGACCGGCGCTCGAGGGTCGGAATGTAAGAAAGCTAGCACTTCCGCGCTCTGTGAAGGGTGCCGGTCAGTGACCTGGCAACATGTGGCTTCGCAGCCGGCGTGTGATCGCGGGCCAGCGCGCTTCAGAGGCCGGCGGCAGCTCAGCATCACCGTGAACGGGCTCTGACCTCAGGGACTGGCCGGTGGCGTCTTGGGCCTGGGGTCCCCGGGGCCGGGGTTTGCCACCGAGACTACAGCCACGTCTCTCACCAGTCAGCCGCCAGCTGCCGTTTGGCGGGCGGTGCTTCGGTAAGCCAGCGGGCGAGGCCGAAGAAGGTCCGTGGGCCGGGGCCGGGAGCCGCGGGGTCTGGTCCTGGTCTGACAGCCACCACGGCGGCCATCCGGGGAGTCGTTGAGTGTCCCTTGATCATGAACCCGAGGACGTCACACCACGGCCTCCAGTACCCTTGCCGCGTGATGGACCTCCTCCTGGCCCTGGGACCCGCGGGCACTCGGACACGCCTGGTTCTCACCGCGCCGGGGACCCGGGGTCTCAGTGCAAGCTCAGAGAGACTGTGCATTTCCATTTGTTTTTGGTCGTTGAATTTCTGTGAACACGGTTCTCCTTAATCTCTCAGAGTCAAGGTCCGGCTGCCGGGACCGGCCGGAGCCGAGTGCCCATCCGCCCAGGGCGCACACATCCGTGGGGCGAGCGACCAGGAGGCAGGGCAGTCTGTTTTCTGTGGTTGGCGAGCTCCACGGTGGAGTCGAAGTTTAGTCAGTAAACATTATTTATGGACACCCGACGTGGACACTTGCACCTCGTCAGACAGTTACTCCGTCGACCTCCCGAATGTGGTTAGCAGCGACCTCTTCCTTCAGTGCACCGGCTGCTGGGAGCAGGGGTGCAGGACGCACAGGGAGGGCAGGCCCCCAGGACTGGCCCGGCCGGGCAGCTGGGTGAAGCGGGTGGGACGGACGCTCGGGAAACGCGGGCACGGCTGTCCTCACTCGTCATAACTACGCTGTTGTCTCAGCCCCACGTCCCCCATCGCTGAAGTTACCGAACTAACGCAGACAGACGCCAGACCGGGTGTCGTTCACTGCCTTCCCCTGTCTCTTTCTCGCTTCGCCCATGACACGAGGCCGTGCGAGAGCACCTGCCCGGGACACACGCGGCTCCTGCTGGCACGCTTTGGGCTCGAGGACCCACGAGGAAGCACGCAGGGGGACGTCGGGAGAGAACACCCACAGCGAATGAGACGGACCCCGCGCGGTGCAGCTGGCATAGCCTGGAGCTTTGTCCCACTGTCCACGCTGACCCTCGGGCCGAGGCTGCTCCCGGTGCCGGATGCTATCTGTGTGGCTCGCACCTGCAGACGGCACAGGGGGGCACTGCGATCAGGCCGGGGCCACCTGCGAGGTCAGGCTGAAGCCCTGTTAGGGCCGGGGCAGTGGTGACCGCCCGCATGTGCCCGTGTGCTTGTGTGCCCCCGTATTCCTGCGTGTGCCCACGTGCCCATATGTGTCTGCCTGTGTCCCCCCGTGCCCGTGTGTGCCTGTGTGCCTGTGTGTGCCCACATGCTCGTGTGAACCCGCGTGTGCCCGCGTGTGCCTGTGTGCCTGTGTGTGCCCACATGCTCGTGTGTACCCGCGTGTGCCCGCGTGTGCCTGTGTGCCTGTGTGTGCCCACATGCTCGTGTGTACCCGCGTGTGCCTGTGTGCCTCGCTAACACAGTCCTGCTCCCACTTGCATCCACTGGCTGGGCGCTCCAGCCAGAGTCGACCAGACCCGGGGCCTTGGTGGAGGGCACGCCTGCCCCGGGCTCACACTAGAAGCCACAGGCCAAGCCCTGTGTCCTGTCTCTTGCGAGGCCAGCTCCCGCCAAGGGGCACCAGGCTCCCGCCAAGGGGCACCAGCTCCTGCCAAGGGGCACCAGGCTCCCGCCAAGGGTTACCTCCCATGTACGACGGAGGTAACCACGTGCATTCTCTGCAGAGCAATTGCCGTTCGAGGAGAAGAGACACAGTGTCCTCTTGCCTGTGATGGCCTCGCCCCCTCGTCCCGGCCTGGGTCACCACGCATGGGTCCCTGGCCCCCACCCCGGGTGGGTGCTGGCAGAGACCTCAGCTCCGGGGCCTGGGTCAGGTCTTGGGCACTGAGCCGTTTCTACTTAACCCCGTCTTGCACATCCACCCACCCTTAAAGTCACCTGTCTGGGGCACCTGGTGGCTCAGTTGGTCGAGTGTCCCACTCTCAGTTGCGGCTCAGGTCATGATCTTGGGGTCCGTGGGTTCGAGCCCTGTGTCGGGCTCTGCGCTGACAGGGTGCAGCCTGCTTGGGTTCTGTCTCTCCCCTCCCCCCCTCTGCCCCTCCCCCATGCTCCTGTTCTCTCAAAAATAAAACGTAAAATGAAACACTGAAGGTCGCCTGCCTGTGGCTGAAGCGGTCAGAGGCTCAGGGCCGGCTTCCTTATTGTCCTCCCCAGAAGACAATCCAAACAGAGGCTCACTCGATGCTTCGGCTGGTCTGCCCGTCCGACACCAGGCAGCCTGAGCCATGTGGCCTGAGGGTGCTCCTCAGAGAACCCACGGGCACGGCTGCTGAGTGACCGTGTGGCTGTTCGTGTCTCCCACCCACCGGCCGTTCCCATTGTCCTGTGCTGGGTCACAGGGGGAGCTGCAGGTGACAGCCTCTTCCCAGCAGTCTAAGGAGACCCTCCCGGGCCCAGGGCTCTGGGAGCCCCTCCCAGGTGACAAGGGTCGCCCTCCTCTGCTCACGGGGAGTGGGTGGAGCACGTTGTCACGTGTTATCTATGGCCAGGGTCCCAGAAGCCCCCCGGCTGCCTTTCTCTGCAGGGAACCCCCCCCCCCCCCCGCAAACACACAGCTGGGGAGTTGCGTCCCTCCGCAGGCTGGGGTCCCTGGCACTTCGGACTTTGCATAACAAATGGAAGCGCCGGCTGGACTGGGTCTCAGAGGCTGGATTCCCTGCGGTCACTAGTGACAAACACCCCACCGTGGAGCAGAACACAGACAAACCCACACACACAGGCATCGCAGAGCTGGCTGCGACCCCTTCCGTGCGAATCATCACGGACGATGAGCACTTGATTCCAAGCGTGTCCGATGGTACTCCTGTTCCCCCGTCCTGGGCCCAAGGGGGACTCCCGGGTGCCCTCCGGCCCCGCACCACCTCCTTGCCTGTCTGCAGGGATGTCTGGACACACCGAGGGAGGGGCAGGCGATGAAGGAGGCCCAGACGAGGAGACGTAACGATCCAGATGGTTTGGGTGGAAAACCAGCAGAAACAGAACACAGGTTGCTCAAGCGAAAGACTCCGGATCCCGCAAGGACCCCGAGAGGGCGGGGGGCCCTCCGCTCCTTAGATCTTGTTTCCGTGGACTGTTTGCCAGGCCTCTGTGCAAAGGCGTGTGCCCGCTTCACATGCACGGTGGGCTGGGCCCTTTCACTTGTGGCGAAGGCCATTCTCAAGCCGGTGGGTGAGGGAGACAGAAATGCCAGGCCCCGCCGCCGCAGGCGAGAGAAAACACGCAGACGCCCCCCGCCCCCGAAGCCCCCCCAAAACCCCAGCCTGGCGACGTGAAGGACAGAAGCACAGGCTTCGACGACCTCAGGAGCCCTGCTTGGCCGAGACCCCAACCGAGGCACGAGGGGCCGCGGGTCTGCCATCCACTGGGCCCTCGGCCCGGCCGGCTCCTGGGGCGGGTCCTGCCGGTGAACCTCAGCACACCCCCCCCCCGCCCCCGTGATGCTGCAATGCTGCGGAGTGCGGGGAGCAGGCGGGAGAGACCAGCCCACGCCGGGCCCCAGCAGGAGCGGGGCCCGATTCTGCATCTGGGTGCAGAGCACTTGTGCGGCAGGTGAGGACAGCCCAGGAGCCGGTCCTGCTGGAGGTGCTATTGTGTGGGTGGAAGCCACCGTGAGATCTTGGGGGTCTCCTGTCCTCCTGGGGGGCCTCCACCCCCAGGCCGGTGTGGGGGCCGTTGCCCCAGTGCATGTGCTGCTGTGTTTCCTCAGCTGCTGCTTCTGGGACAGCACGTGGTGAAAAGCAGGGGAACTTCCTCAACTGTATAGAAAGTACCACGAAAGTCATTTGTTCCAAAGGGTGTTTAAATTTCAGGAAGAGGGCTACGTGTGACTTCCTGTGGCCTCTGAGGTGTCAGACATGGGACATGGAGCTGTCCTGCACTCAGAGCCTGTCAGCTGTCCCCTGTCTCCCTCTGTGTCCCTGGGCCGTCAGCCTGGACCCCGCCTGGCGCCCACCTCGTCCTCCTGTGCTGACCGAGGAGCCAGTGCCGCGACTGTGCTCCTGAGCTCTGGGAAGGAGGAGGCGCTCCGTCCGTGTGGGGCCTCGGGCACCCGGAGGGTACAGGTGCTCTGGAGCCCCCGCCCACCGTCCAAGTGTGACGGGGGCTAGTTCTGCCCTCCTCGGCCCGCGGCCCTTGATGGTCACCCGACCGCCTGCAGACGTGGTTCCTTCCTGCTCCCAGCCTGACTTACCCGGCACTCGACCAGAGGGGACCTTCCGGGCCCCCTTTGGGCCTGACAGCAGGCTTATGAAAACACGGGGGTCTTAGAAGGCAGCTCTGGCCGTCCCCACGTTTCCCCAGATGGTGGGTCATAGAGCGAGTTTAGAATTTGCTCTCGGGGCAGAGTGACCCTCACTGTGGAGTTGGCCTCACAGGCCGGTCGGGCAGGTGGGCCTCTGGCCGGGCTCAGCTTGTGGCCTGTTCCTCACAGAAGCCCCCGACTTTGATTCTGCAGGGAGTTCACGTGGAGTCCAAGATGCCCCTTGGTGGGGCTGGGGACACGGCCAGACCACGTGGGAGCCACCCCACCTGCAGCGGAGCCGGGCCCGGGGCCACGGTGTGGGACAGGTGGGACGGGACCCTAACTCCCCAAGGCGGGAGTCCCTGCCGAGGGCCGGTCAACCTGCCGCCAGCCTCTGCGGCCCCGGGGCGGGTGGGATGAGCTTGCCGTGCGCCTCAGGCCTGAGCCACACGGGCTTGTGTTTAGCACCCGATCCCCATTCTGTGAAAAAGCCACTCTTCACGGAAGGTTTTCTGCTGTCTTTCAGTGCAAAGCCCAGACCCCCGGCCGATTCGAATGGGGTGGGGGGCAGACGCGGGGGAGGAAAGCCGGCCGCGCTGGGGTCCGGAGCCGCACTGTCCCTGGGCCGCAGGCTCCACTCTGCCCTGAGCCCGCCCCACCACTGGCCGAGCTCTGTGGAAAGTAGCGGGAGCGTCTGAGATGTGCCCAGTGGGGCCTGGATCACGCTCTCAGCTTAATAAATGCTGGTTCCCTTTGTAGCAAATAAAACAACCCGCTGGCTGTAAGTTAATTAATACAACTCTTGCCGTCTTATTATTCTTAGATACAAAGCTAATTTGGAAAGACACATGTTTCTTTTAAAGTTGCCTGGTTTAAAGGGCTCAGGGGCCGAGGTGATTGAGAGACAGCGGCCCTTAGCGTGCGATCCTTGCAATCAGAGGGAATATTAGATCACGGTTCCTGCTCCCTCCCTCCCACCACCGCTCCTGGACACCAAGTCCACGTGAACTTCTCACGCTCCCCGTGGGCCCGAGATCCTGAAGCAGATGTCCGCCAGGCACCCCTGGGTGGGAATCCTGCTCCGGGACGAGCCCCATGGGGGCACAGACACCATGTGGCCGCCCCACAGAAGGGGCCCCAGTCACGAGACTCCGGGGGGGCCGGGGGCTCCTTTCTGTGTCACCGGGGGAGCCGGGACTGGGACCCAACCTCGCGGCCAGCCACCCAGGCGCCTTGAGGCTCTGCGTGTCTGCAGTGGGCCCGGCCTGCAGGCTTTTCCCTCGAGGAGGCCCCCGTGGCAAAGCTGTGCCTGGACGTTCCTGTCGGGCAGAGGATGCTGGAGGTGTGGGGCCGGCGCTGGACTAGGGGGCGTCTGTGGCCGGCCCCAGGCAGAGGCCGGGCCCTGATGGGGCCCCCGGGGCGCCCACTTCCCCGAGGTGTCGCCTGCCAGCACGGTCGTGGAGGCTGGAGCCCCTCTTCCTGCCCCGGGGCTTGCCTGTCCTGCGGGGCCACAGACGGCCACGTGGCAGAGTGCACGAGGCGCTGACCCTCAGCTGCTGGAGGCCTGGGTCCTGCCTGCTGTGTCCATCTCTTCACCTTGGGGTCCCCACCGTCAGTATGCCCCTCAGCTGGTGCTGCTGCTCCCCGGGTTCCGAGAAAGACACAGCGGAGGCCACACACGGTGTGAGATGTGTGGGACACCGCACACGGGCGCCGAGTGACATCGTCCTCGTGCAGGGCTGAGCGCAACCTAGGACTGAGTGCTCAGAAGCCCATTTCACAGATGGGGACGCTGAGGGCAGAACGGGGGCCGAGGGCAGGCCGCCTACCTCTCCCCTCCCCCCCCCACCGCCGTACCCCACATAATGTCTGTGCAGGTGCCACTGGGCCGAGAGCTGGCTGTGGAACAGAGTCGTTCGTCTCTGACCTGGAGCCCTGCCCCTCGAGGGTCTTGACACAGAGCCGTGGGGACCCGAAGGTGGCCGGGCAGGGTCCTCCTCGGCCATCCGTGAGTACCTGCTTTGGGGTCTCTATTTCCACGTACTTCTGTACAGATTAGATTCGGGGGCATGATGGGGTGGGGTGGAGGGTGGGTGCAGTGTGACAGGGAGGGGGACGCAGGCGCCCAGGAAGGTGGGCTCAGGGGCAGAACGGCCCCCCCCGTTGGTGGGATCCTCGGGGGAGCTGGAGAAGGTGCTGGCCGGGGAGGGAAGCGTTTCCAGTCTGGATCATCAGATTACACAAGAAGCACGTAGGGGCCTTGGGGGCCTGTTCCGTTTCCTGGTGGAAAAAAAACGCCGCATCGCCTATTTCTAACAGAGGCCAAATAATGACTTTCTAAAAACCTTAGGAATTATCGTGTGAGAAGTACGCCGAGGGAGAGGACACACGGGCTGTGTAGAATTCGAAATCATTGCGGGGACTCTGCCCTCCAGGAGGGCGCCCTGAGGGCGGGGGTCTCTCCACAGAGAAGGGGTTGGGGCGGCTCCACGTGGGGACCCCTCAGGACCCCCAGCCCCACAGCCACACAAGGGTCAGCTGTGATGACTCCTGTGGATGGCGTGAACCGTGACACTAGGGGACAGCACCTCTCCCCCCAAGTCCGTAACTGCAGTGTCGCTACCGGAAAATTAGCACAACCCCCCACCCCCTGCAACCGGGGCACCTAAAACTTCCTCAAAACCGTCCAGGCATCAGGCACGAGGACCGTCTGAGAGGCTGTCACAGCCCCGAGGAGGCTAAGGTCACGTATGGTCCAAATGGGACGCTCTGACCTGCCTGGATGGGGTCCCAGGAGAGAAGGAGGACGTTGGGGGCACACCAAGGAAATCTGAACAAAATGTGGATTTGGTTAAAACTGGTTCATCATGCGTTCATTTAGCTCAGCATTTATGGGATTGATAGCATCACAACGTGAGGTGTTAGTGGCAGGGGTAACTGGGTGTGAGGACCACAAGAACTCTCTGTGCTGTTTTTGTAACTTTTATGTAAAATGAAAATTTTATTAAACAATTTTAGAAATAAATTTAGGGGCGCCTGGGTGGCTCGGTCAGTTAAGTGTCTGACTTTGGCTCAGGTCATAATCTCGTGGTCCGTGGTTCAAGCCCCACGTCGGGCTCTGTGCTGATGGCTCGGATCCTGGAACCTGCTTCCGATTCTGTGTCTCCCTCTCTCTCTGCCCTTCTCCTGCTCACTCTCTCTCTCGAAAATAAATAAAAACATTAACAAATTTTTATTTTAAGAAAGACATTTAAATTACAGACGTAAAACAGAGAGAACACCTCTTCCTTCTGTTAGAATAAAAATATTCCCATCCTTGCGTCCTGTGACTTTTGGGGTCTTTCTGCCAGGAGCAGTCCCGAGTGCCGGTCCTAACGGTCCTGGTGAGATGGGGACACGGTGAGGGCTGAGAGCCTGCCTTTTAAGGCGGGGTGCTTGCTGGAAGTATTAGCTTTCCTACCTCAGCCCCAAACCAGGGGGGCGATTCCCACGTGGCCAAGTCGATAAAGTGAGTGGATAAAGGTTCCGCTGCTGACCCCACTCGGAGAGATGGGATGGGCTGACCGTTAGCCCCCTCCGAGGATGCACCGGGGGTCTCACCTCGGATCTCTGCCAGCCTGCCAGCCACTTTGAGCAAATTCCCGAGCGCTGGGGGGGACTCACAAGAAAAGCCCCCTGCGGGGAAGCCTCTGCTCCTGCCCCGGGGTCTCAGGGGGTGGCTGCCCCGCCCCTCCCCGGTGCCTGCAGCCCTGCCTTGGCATCAGACAAGGCTGCGCTCCGGGGGATGGCCTGGAGTGGTGTTGTGGGGGGTGGGCTGGCCCCGAGCCGGGGGAAGGACCACCTTTGCTTCCTCAGAGTGGCCTGGATGGTCAGCAACTCGTGACCAGCAGGACGTGGTGCCCGTGCCCTTGGGGTCCAGCCTCAGCCATGCACGTGGACACTGTGGGTGTCTGCAGACTGAGACCAGAGGACCCTTCCCCAAGTGTCTAGGGTTTGTCGGACCCCCAGACCTTGGGGGAGGAAGGGAGAAGCCCCGGTGAGGAGACTCAGTGCCTCCCTCCGGCAGGTTGGGGCGCTGATGGCCTGCTGTCCCCGCTGTGGCCCGAAAGCACACCTGCCACCCAGGCAGAGGGTCTCGCCCCAGGACGAGCCTCTAGGATAGAAGCTGGCGCCTTTGGAAGCAGAGACAGTGCGGTCGTGCCGGAAGGAGCGTCCGGGTCTGAGCTTGGGGTTTTAGGTCTTTGTTCACCTGGCGTGTGCGGGAAAGTTCTTCCGCCGCGGGATGTGAGTGGTCGGATCATAGCGAACTCACAACACGTCCTCGGGCGCCGCGTGATACACAGCCTGTGCTCATCTTTTCGAGCTTGGCGAGGCATCGGGCCAGGACGGGGGCCGTCTGGACACCGAGGACACGAGCTCCCACGTGCCGCTCAGGGCCGACCACCTGGCATCCGGGGTGGGGTCCGCGTGAGCGTCAGTGGGGTTTTCCGTGGTGCACCGAGCTGGGAGGCGACCCTGCACCCGGTGATGCGGTCCGGCAGCGGGCCTGCCCCGTGGCCTGTGGTCAGCCTGGGCTCCAGGAGGCCACGGACATTTGCTGCTCAGAGTCTGGGATTCCGAGCAGCCGTTCTGCAGATGGCGTCCGTATGTGCCCCACAGCTCGTCAAGTGCTGCGACTCCTGGGGTCTGGGATCCCAGAAAGATTGGCAAGGACACCGTTGAGTCCACAAGGATGGGGCGAGCAGAGCCGTCTCACTCCTGCCACAGAGAGGAGGTGTGCTGGGCTGAGCAGGGTCCCCGAAGAGGATGCTCAGGGACTTGCAGGTGTGACGAGCTCAGAGGGTGTCGTCCGGGATGAGGAGGCCCGGGTAGGACCGTCGTCCTCAGAGAGGACGCTGCAGACCCCACAGAGAAGCCATGAGATGACGGAGACGGAGACTGGGGACACGTGGTCGAAAGCCAGGGGCTCCGGCACGACCAGACCTGGAAGAGACAGGAAGCGTCCTCCTCCAGATTCTCCGGGCGGCATGGCACTGAGACTCTCGATCTCGGACCACTGGCCTCCAGAGAGAATGAATTTCCCCTGTTTGGAGCTGCCCGGTTCAGGGGGCTTGGTCAGGGCAGCCGGGGACACTCACAGCCAGGGAAGCAGGCTGCAGGGAGGAGGTGGTCGAACGGGCACCCCCGCTTCAGGTTAGCTCCCCTCTTGCCCTTGGCTCCCTGGGGCCCCAGATGGGGGGGAACCACAGCTCCGAGGCCGCAGCACAGTGACCGGAGCTGGGGGCCGGACGCGCAGGTCGGGCTTCAGGGCGGCCAGCTGTCCGGCGTGTCCACCCCAGGGGTTCCTGGGGCACGGGGCTGGGAGCACTAAGGCCAGCCAAGTCCTGGGGACACTGGGTGGCTGGTCACCCTCCTGAGTGTCCGGGGACGGGCAGTCTGTGGGAACGAGGGCCAGCCCACATTGCTGGCCTACCAGGTGACGCTGTCTTTGTGTGAGACTCTGCTGAAAGGAGTGTCCCCCGAGCCACAGGCCCCACCGAGGGCGCCCGGAGGAGGGCCTACCCGCCTGGTGGGGGCCGTTGGCACGAGCCGGGCCCAGGCCCTACCCTCTGCTCCTCTCGCTGCAAGAAGGCGGACGGGTCTCAGGACCAGAGGCACCTGTGACGGGCAGGGGGGAGGGGTCTGGGTGGGGGCGGGGCTGAGTTGAGGGGTGGGGGAGGCAGGGTTTCCTCTGGGCATGCCGTCAGGATGCTGGGGACAGGCAGGAGCCAGAGTGTCCCTCCCTGAGCCCCGGGCCGCGAGGCTCTCCTGCAGGCAGGATGAGGCTGGAGCAGCCGCCCCGGGCACATGGCATCCCGGGCACCATCACCAGGGTCCCGGCCTCCACGCCGAGGATTCGCTAGAATTGGCCCTAAGTATTTAGTGCGTTAACGTGAAAGGACGGTTTACTGCCTCGTCATCGTGGTTGTGAAGAAATGTCTCTGCACGTGGCTCTCAGTCTGTCCCTCCAACTGTCACAGCCCTACCTGTTACTTTACCACTGACATCCCGTCTCTGAGGAGGGTGGGGGGCCAGGGGCACCGGGCGAAGCAGCTCCGTGCACAGGATGGGTGAGGGCGTCCTCCCTCTGGGCCCAGTTACTGCCCGTCTGTTTCCAAAAGGGATTTGGGGTTGTTTACAATAAAGAAAATACCAGTTAACGGGAGAGGGGAAAATGGCAGAGGACAAGCTTCTGGAAACTCAGAGAGGGGTAACTGGGCCTTTACCTCTGAGCTTCCTAGCAGACAAGGCACAAATGACCCCCAGCCATGTAAGGAGGCGGGGACTGGGGGTGTGTCCGCAGGAGGCTGTGTCCGCCTGCCCCAGGTGACTCCGGAATGTGCACGAGGCTGGCCAGCCTCCTCTCCTGCCTCTTGACCCTGAAGCTCCAGTGTGGCTGGCTGGTGTCCCTCCCCAGGTCCCGAGAGGGGGCCTCCCCCACCGAGAAGTCACTCCTCTGGGCGCCCACTGCCCGGCCCTGCAGTCCTCCAGCCGTTGGCTGGTCTGTTCCTTACGGTTTCTAGTTTCCGTTGGAGAAGACAGAGACCAGATGACATGAGATTCGAGGCACTCCCTGAATTGGAATTATCCAGTTTTACCTGCATTGGATAAATATCCACTCATTTACTGTTTTTGTCTTAAACAAAGGCGTGGAAAGTTGTTCCTGGATGTGCGTCTCTTTGGGGTCCCCTTCCATTCTCTGTGGTGGCCCAAGGCTGGCCCAGTGTGCTTCCCAGCAGGGTCAGGGTAAACCCAGGGCTAAGGCTCCCCGAGGAAGGGGTCCCTGAACAGATGGACCATCCCAGGCACACAGACCTTCCCCAGAGACACAGACCCTCCTGGGCACAGAAACCCTCCTGGACATAGACCCTCCTGGGCAGACATGTGGGGCGGGCCCAAAGGGCCAGTCTTGAGTCGAGTTGTTCAATATTGTGACACTTTGCTCCTGGGGGTTAATTATGTGTTTAATCACACAAAGACGTTCAATTCACACCATAAATCATACACTGACATGCTACCTTCTGGTATCTTGTTTTGTTTACTTAAAGCAATTTCACAGACCCGACTTGGAGGTGAGGAATGTTGCAAGTTGCTGGGTGTTTGGGGCAAGATTCATAGATTATCTGTAGCTCCTATAGAGAAAACGTCACGTGCCCCAGCTACTGGTCCCATCATGCTCATTTCTCCGCTGCTAATTGCCATGGGATGCAGGTTCCGTTACGAAATGAGGTGCCATCCATGACCTCAGCCACATTTATTAAAACATAATTGCTTTAAGGAAATTTTATGAAATAAGGCACAGTTCAAACAAAACATTGCCTTCATAAGGCTTGATTTTCCTGGCCAATTACAGAAATGACTACAGAATCTCTAGCTGTAAATTTGACGGGCTTCTGCTGGCAAATGCGTTGGAGGGAACATTCCAGGCAGGGCACCGGGCTCACTGCGGCCGCTTGAACCTGCCAGCTTCACCTTAGTGACTCCCCAGTGGTTGCTGGCAACCCCGGGGGGCGCGAGGGGGGGGGGTGTCAGGGAGGGGTGGGGAGGGTCAGCCTGCAAGGTAAGGAGGGCTGCACGGGTCCCCAGGGCCCCGCTCCCTGAGCCAGCCCGTCCCGGCCACCACCGGCGCTCGCCGGTCTGTAATGACCCTGCACAGGTGGAGAGCTGCTGCTTGCTCGTTCACGGCTGGAGCTTTTTAGGCAAATTAATGAGAAACAGACAGAATGACGGGACGCTAGTAAAGAGAGGCCCTCCACGCCAGGAGATATCCCTCTTTGCTTTGTGGCCTCAAGCAAGCACTTGGCTCCGAGAGACTCGGTCTCCCTGTCTGTAAAGCGGGTCACAACAGACAGCGTCCACGGTCGCCCCTCCCGGGTGTGGCCTCCGTGTGACTGTGGTTCAGTCTCAGCTGGCCTCTCCCCCCTCTTCCTGGCTGCGGCAGAGCTAGTCACATTTTGCCACGGATTCCCTGTTTCAAAAAATCTGATTGAAATGATTTGGAAAATGAACGGCTCACCTTTTGCCTGCCCTCCTCTGGGGAGTCCCGCTCCCTGTCCTGCCGCTGACTCCCAGGTGGGGACATGTGCCTGTGTCCCCAGGCCACCCCCGTGCAGCCGAGACCACGGACTGCCCCCACCTATCGCCCCAGGTGACAGGCCAGCATAGGTTCTTGGGACAGAAAGCGAACAGAACTGTGACTTTCACGGCCCGTAAGTGAGAAGCTACCCTGTGTCACCTGCTGGCAGCTCGGAGCCCCATCGAGGCTTTGTTTCTGGAGGTGAAGCCAGAGCCCTGACTGTGGTCCTGCTGCTGGACCCACGGCAGATGCCGTGGTTTGAGCGTAGAGGATATAGTTTGGTGAGCTCCCGGGGGGCGCAGGGGTGAGCTCCCGGGGGGGGCGCGGGGG
>NW_026057586.1:586407-589448 GCF_023721935.1 Panthera uncia
TTGCAGGGGGTGAGCTCCCGGGGGGCGCAGGGGCGAGCTCCCGGGGGTTGCAGGGGGTGAGCTCCCGGGGGGCGCAGGGGCGAGCTCCCGGGGGGCGCAGGGGCGAGCTCCCGGGGGGCGCAGGGGGTGAGCTCCCGGGGGGCGCAGGGGCGAGCTCCCGGGGGGTGCAGGGGTGAGCTCCTGGGGGGCGCAGGGGTGAGCTCCCGGGGGGGCACAGGGGCGAGCTCCCGGGGGTGCAGGGGTGAGCTCCTGGGGGGCGCAGGGGTGAGCACGTGTGCTTGGAGCACCTCCTCCTGCAGACACCTGCCAAGGCCCGTTCGGATCCCCCGTGCCGTGCCAGTCGTGCCAGGCTTCCTTGGGAGCAGCGTGCTGGGCCTGTGCGGCCTCAGAGGTGACGTCACTGTTTGAGGGCAGGGCAACCTGACCTGCCTCCAGCCCGCAGCCCTCAGGCCTCGCTTGAGACTCTCCCGCAGTGCCTGCCCTGGGCCAGCCCTTTTGGAGTCCCCCCCCGCCCCCGGTCCTCAGCAGCGTGCAGCCCTAGTTCGAGCAGGCACCCTAGGAGGGGAGAGGAGGGGACTGGAGGGGAGAGGGGGAGAGGAGGGAAAGGGAGGGGAGTGTAGAGGAGGGCAGGAGGGAAGGGGAGAGGAGAGGAGGGGAGTGGAGGGGAGCGGAGGGGAGACGGGGAGAGGAGGGAAACGGAGGGGAGTGTAGAGGAGGGCAGGAGGGAAGGGGAGAGGAGAGGAGGGGAGTGGAGGGGAGAGGAGGGGAGACGGGGAGAAGAGGGAAAGGAGGGGAGTGTAGAGGAGGGCAGGAGGGAAGGGGAGAGGAGAGGAGGGGAGAGGAGGGGAGAGGAGGGGAGAGGGGGAGAGGAGGAAAAGGGAGGGGAGTGTAGAGGAGAGCAGGAGGGAAGGGGAGAGGAGAGGAGGGGAGAGGAGGAGAGGGGAGGGGAGGGCACGAGGGGAGAGGAAGGGAGAGGAGGTTTGGACAGGTCCGGGGCAGGACCTCTGAACCAGGAGGGCTGTTGGTTCCCTGGCTCTGTCATCAGCGGTATGGGAGTCACCATCTGTAACTTGGCCGGACACAGGGGGATCCTGAGCCACCTGCCCTGAGGGGAGACCCTGGCTCCCCGGGTCCTGCCCGGGTTCTGCCCTGGGCCCGGAGTTGGGAGCTGGGCGAGGCGCATCTGTGTCCCCTTCCGTCCATTTTGCTGGGGGCCAGACGTGCCCAGGCCTGTGTCTTGCTGGGACACGGGCGTTCTGTGTGGCCTTGGGGAGACACCGATTTCCCCACGCTTTCACCGTCTGCGTGCCTACTGATGGGGGAGCCGGGCATCAGCTCAGTCCGTGCGCAGGCGGGCCGGCCGCATACCATCCGTCCACCCTCCTGTCGCCCACTGTCACTCATCCCCGGGCCTCGGCGGGGGGATGCTGATTGGGGCTGGGGACGGGGCAGGGTCCCCAGGAAGCTCCTAGCACCCCTGGTCTCCCAGGGGCAGCCCTGCCCCGCGGCTCCCCGTTGGACTGCAATAGCCGCGGTGACACCTGTCCTGTAATTCCAGGACAGCTGGTGACTCACCGGGGGTGGGGGTGGGGGGTCTCATGAGGATGCAGGGAAGGGCCGCCAGGTGAGAGGGGTGTTGGTCAGTGGAGACGTGGGGTGGGCCGTGGCTCTGACGCTGGCTGGTGGTGGCATGTGACGTCCCTCCCTCCGGTAGGGCAGTTAGAGGGCACGGTCCGCGGGGTCCACCCTTGTGAGCTCCACGTGCCGTCCCCAGGACTTTCTCGGCCTCTGCGAGCGGGGGCTTGCTGGCCTTCCCCGAGCCCCCCACAAAGGCGCCCTTGGGGCCCTGAATCACCACACCTCGATTTCCTGGGAGAGCCCGGGACCGTTACCCTCCCGGAATATGCTTCCTGAGAAGTCTCCACACGTGCACGGGAGGCGTGCACGTGGTCAGCAGCCACACTGGCTCCATTCGGAGGTGGTGGGTGTGGGTCCCCGACGCCCGGGTCGGGCTCTGCAGGTGTCCTTCCGCTCAGCCCTCTGGCGCCGGGGCGCGCCCCCCGCGTGATGCGGTGCCCGTGTTCACGGGCCAGTGGGCACCACACAGAGACCCCAAAGGAAGCTTTGGCAGCAGGCCCGGGCCACGGGAGTCCACGTGGGCCTCCTCAGGGTGGTGTCGACGTGGCCCCGGCCTCTATCAAGCCTGTCCCTGGAGAAGGCTCTGAGGCAGCGATTCCCGGAGGCCAAAGCCTGGGCCAGGAGGGACACCGGCAGGCGGTCCTGGGCCTGCCTCTCCGCCTCCTGCAGGGCCGTGGGGGTCTATGGGTGACAGGCTGGTGGGATCGGGGCGGGGGATCTAGAGTGGGCTCCTCAGCCTGACGAGGAGGGGGTGGCCGGGGACCAGGCTGGGTCCCGAAGATCCTCTGGAGGCCACGAGCGCCAGGCAGCCGTGTCACTGTCTCTCTCGGGCAGTTTAGGGCCCCAGCCCACTCCACGCCTTGGCCTCTCCCTGAGCAAGACATCACTTCACTAGCCCCCTCCTTGCATGGAGGAAACTGAGGCCCGGGTCACTGTTAATTAGTGGCTGCGGTTCCATTACGACACTGCCTCCTACACGGGCATAGAGGATGCGGTGATCCGGGCGGGCATGCACAGGCCCAGCGTGTCTCAGTGTGAATGCCCCTCCCTCGAGGACCCTGGGCCAGCGTGCCTCCTGGTGTGGTGTCCTTGAAAACAGGAGGGCCTGCATACACAGGCCCTGCGTCCACAGGCCCTGCGCCCACAGGGCCTGCGTCCACTGGGCCCTGAGTCCACGGGGCCTGAGTCCACGGGGCCTGAGTCCACGGGCCCTGCATCCACGGGGCCTGTGTCTACGGGGCCTGAGTCCACGGGCCCTGTGTCTATGGGCCCTACGTCCACGGGGCCTGCATCCACGGGGCCTGTGTCCACGGGCCCTGCGTCCACGGGGCCTGCATCCACAGGGTCTGTGTCCACGGGGCCTGTGTCCATGGGCCCTGCATCTATGGGGCCTGCATCCACGG
>NW_026057586.1:589458-589641 GCF_023721935.1 Panthera uncia
GGGCCTGCATCCACGGGGCTTGTGTCCATGGGCCCTGTGTCCACGGGGCCTGCGTCCACGGGGCCCTGTGTCCACAGGGCCTGAGTCCACGGGGCCTGAGTCCACGGGGCCTGCATCCACGGGGCCTGCGTCTACGGGGCCTGAGTCCACGGGCCCTGTGTCTATGGGCCCTGCGTCCACGGG
>NW_026057586.1:589651-598599 GCF_023721935.1 Panthera uncia
CTGCATCCACGGGGCCTGCATCCATGGGGCCTACGTCCACGGGCCCTGCGTCCACGGGGCCTGCGTCCACGGGGCCTGTATCCATGGGCCCTGCGTCCACTGGGCCTGCGTCCACGGGGCCTGCGTCCATGGGCCCTGCATCCACTGGGCCTGCGTCCACGGGCCCTGTGTCCACAGGGCCTGCGTCCACGGGGACTGTATCCACGGTGCCTGCGTCCACTGGGCCTGCATCTATGGGGCCTGTGTCCACAGGGCTGGCCTCTCCAAGGAGCCCCTGCTGTGGACTCTCTGCCCTTTCAGACACAGTGGGAGGTAGTGGCCCCACTTGTCCCAGCAGAGGAGCCTGTGGGGGGACAGTTGAGGGTCTCGGGGCTCCCTGGGAGTGTGTGTGTCACCGCAAGAGGTTGCGTGGCAGCCTCTCATCCCCCTCGATGTAGCGGCCACCGGGGTCTGGCTGCAGTTCTGAATCATGGCCCCTTCCCACCAGGTGCAGGGGCAGCTGGGGCCCCCCCTTCCTGGAGGCCCGCTTGTTCCAGGCCCTTCCAAGGGCGCCTGGAGGGGAGGGGGCGTCTGCCAGGAGCTTGGCTGACGGCCAAGTTGGGCCAGACCCTTCCAGATTCAGCGGGGCCCACGTGGCCACCCGAGAGCAGACGTGGGCTCGAGGGCTGCTGGCAGCTTGCCCAGGGCGGGCACCTCGCAGCCTGAGGGGGAGGGAGAGCGGGCAGGTGAGTACTCGTGGGGCGGGGGCGGCCGCCAGCCGCTCGGCAGGATTCTTCACGAAATGAGACGGTTTCAGATGAAAACCTGTCTGGCCCAGGCAGAGGCCCGGGGGCGTGGGGGGACCGAACCACGGCGGGGGAGGCATCGCAGGAGCTATCCGAGCCCCGACCCGTGAGCCCCGCACCGTCCGGATGGCCCATCATCCGTATCGGCTGGGTCCAGAGGAGGGAGGCCATCCACAGGCAACAGGACAGAAAACAAGCCCTTGCCTCTGCTTCCTGGCTCAGCAAACACAGATTCCAGAGTCCAGGGCTTTGAGAGGTCAGTGAGGGGACAGGAGCACTGCAGCCGGGTCCTCAGGGATGGGGCTGCATAGTGTGGGGGCCCCTGTGCCGTGGAATCCCCTCCCCACCCAGCTGGAGACGCCTCGGCCCCTCCCCGGGGACTCTGACGTCAGGACTGTATGCGTATCGTCTCCGGGGCTGTGCACTGATGCAACCCTACTCTCCTCACTGATGACCTACGTGGTGTATTGCCTTTCCTTTCCTCCTTGGCTCATGGCCTCGCTCCCCTACCAGTGTCGGTGGGGTCACCTCCCAAAGTGCCCTGAAAGTTTTATTTTTTTTATTTTGAGAGAGAGAGGGAGAGAGAGCGCATGAGCAGGGGAGGGTCTGAGAGAGAGAATCCCAAGCAGGCTCAACTCTGTCAGCACAGAGCCTGACGTGGGGCTCGAACTCATGGACTGTGAGATCATGACCTGAGCCGAAATCAAGGGACAGACACTTAACCACCTGGGCACCCGGGTGCCCCACAAAGTGCTTTGGCCACGGACTCATCTCAGGGGCTCCTCGCGTGGGGCCCAGACTCACACTCCTTCCCTGCGCCTGCACGGAGCCCCGCACCGTGTGCTCGAACCGGGTGGCCTGGGGAAGTTCCGTCCTGCTGATGGCGCAGGGACCGGGTGGGGATCTCACGGGGCAGGCCTCACAACAGACGCGCACTGCCTGGAGTTGTTCAGAAAACCGGGCTCCCGCGGCCCAGGGACGCCGGAGTCAGAGGGGTGAAGGGAAAGTGCCGGCCGAGCTCTGCGGTGGCCGTGCTCACGAGGCCACGCGTCCTCTTGGTCTCCAAAGGCATGAGGCCCCCGGTGGGCCTCCCGTGGGCCTCCCCAGGCCCAGAGAGCCCCCCTGCAGAGGGCCACGAGGGGGCCAGGGTGCCCGCAGAGAACAGACTCCCTGTTGGCCACTCGCATGAGGACTACGCACCCAAACCGGGTCCCTCACACTCTGCCTGGACGGGCCTCATGTTTTCTCAGTGCTCCCAGGTGGTGAGTGCTGGCCCGCCTCCCCAGGCCCCCACGGCGCCCGCGTTGCCTGTCGGTTTGCAGCCGGGTGGGCGGGGAGTCCGGGGCGGCCTGGGGGGACGGTGTCGGGGCCGGTCCAGGGGAAGGGGCGCGTAGCAGTGAAACCGGTCACGGAAACGTCAGAAACGAGATCCGCCCTCCAAGATGGTCTCGCGGGCAGACGGTTTTTCTCCTCTATCACCTGGACTGGTTCCCGACTTGGGGCTTCGCAGTCGGCACCGCTGACCAGCCTGGGTGGCCGCCGTGGGTGTCTCGTGCCCTACGGAGTGCTGAGCACACTGGCCTCTGCCCTCTAAGGCCAGCAGCCCCCTCGTCCCACCCCGCCCAAGTCTGGGCAACCAAAACTGTCCGCAGAGGGCGTCACGACCTGGGCGTAAGAACCACTGGGCGGAGACCTCCAGCCCCCCAGGAACCTCGGCCGGGCGCAGGGCTGCCGGGACTCCACACTCTGTCCGTCTCCCCCATTCTCTCTACCCCCGTGTCTCCTTCAGTTCACGATGGGACGGCGGGCACTGGGAGACGTCCCCTCCTCAGCCCGCGGAAGGGACCGCGGTGGGCCACGGCCAGCCTGCCCGTGAGGCCCGGGGAGGATAAGCCGCTCCTGTGTCTTGGCATGTTTGCCTGGACAGACTTCCCGAAGGCCTGGTCTCCTCCCGGCGTGCGTCCCTCCCAGGAGCCGGGCGTGGCCGGAAGAGGCCTGAGAGGAGACTGCCCTCCTGAGGGGTCTCCCCTGGGCACCTCGGTGTTGGTGTGTCCCCGATTAGAGATGAGAACGATGCTTTTTATAATATCGCTAAAATATCGGCGTGTGCAAGAGTGCCGCAGAGACACGGAGGGCAGGATCAAAATAGAATGTCTAGACAAACTCCTACTGTCTGACCTTTTCTGTATTTCATAATCCGCCCAACCTTGCCAAGCTCACTGGTGAGTAAGCAGCGATTCACGCGGCACCCTGTCACCAGGGCCTGACGAGGCCCAGGTCACTGTTATAAATTTCAGTCTGGCTGCTGCGGCGACGCGCGGCTGCCGTCACCGTCAGGGCTCCTGTGTGGTTTCTGAGCTGCGATGCGTGTCTGGATCGTCAAGCACTGATCTCAAGTGTGTGAAGTGCAAAAGCCACAGGGCTGCCGACAAACAGAGCTCACTTTCAGCCAGCGGGCCCCCAGAGTCTGCACGGGAGGGGAAGGCGGGTCGGCCCCGGGCTCTCCTGGAAGGCGCTGGGAGGGGCCCCAGCGGCTGGCGCTGCTGCTGGGAGGCCGGGGCCCCGAGCACGGCCAGCCGCGTACACGGTCCTCGGAGAGGCCGCCCGGTGCAGATGGCTGGCTGGCAGGGGGACGTCCTTTGTGGTGCGAACGTTTGGCTTTGCACAGCAGGGGACTGATTCTCCCCCCAAACCTGGTGCCGGAGCGTCAGCATCGGGCTGGGGCAGGGGCCCCTCGGCCCTGCCGAGTCGGGGGTGACCACCGGCTGTGGCAGTTCCCAGGATGGCCGGGGCCGAAGCCGGCGGAAGGCCTGGGCGTTCCCGTGAGGGGTGGCCTGCACTGTGACCCTGCCCCCGCCCAGGCTCCCCTCAGGCTGTGGGCTCTGGGGCCGGTGGCCGCCGTCCAGAGCCACTTGCGGTGGTCAGGCCGGGGGCAGGCGGGCGCTGGCACCCCTCGGGGGGGGCCCGGGGGTGCTGCCTCACCTCCTGCGGGCACAGCGCCCCTGTTACATGGCCCCAATGTCCCAAGCGCCTAGGTGGGGGGCCTGCTCTACTGAGAAGGGAGGGGTGTGGCGGACACGGCTGCCGGGGCTGCAGCCGAAGTTCGCGGACCCCACACTGGGAGGCACCCCCGGTACGGCAGCTTCACCGTGAGCGGAGCTGGGACAGCGGGAGGCTGGCGTGTGGGGGCCCAGCCTGCGGCCGGCGGCACCGACGGCCGTGCAAACCCACCCTCTTTGGTGGCTTCACAGGAACCTCGTGAAGGTCAAACCTGCTCCTGGAACCTACCTGTGCCTCAGTTTCCTCCTCTGCAACAGGAGAAGAATCCGAGCCCACCCAGGGTCTGGAGTCGTCTTTAAAGGAGCGGTGACGGCCGTCAGAGCCCCACCGGGTATGTGGTGAGCCCTCCGCGACGTCCTTGGATCGTTGAGGCCACTGAGGCCGCCCCGCTCAGTGAAGCCTCCACGGGGGCTGATGTGGCCCAGCCCGAATGCCCCCCCAGAGCTCTGCACCGTGACCCGGGCTTTGCGAGCCTGTGCTCAGAGCTGCCGGGAGCCCCTCTTACGAGGCTGGCTCTCGTCGGGACGAACAACCACCGCAGCCTGTCAGTCACGTTTCCCTTGAAATCTCGGCTTCCTAACGTGCCTTTCGAGGCCTGCCCGAGGCCCGGGGCACTGTGCCAACTCCGTGCCCTCAGCAGGTGCATTTAGCTGCCGCTCTGAGGGTCTGTTTCCACCTCGATGCCAGGGGCTACAGTTCCATTGCGGCTTTAGAACACGCCCTGTGCAACCTCCCGATTTCAGAACTTGCTACAGAGTATAGTCACCCAACTGTGTGGCCCTAGCCCCAAGGAGCCCCACAGCCCAGACAACAGAGAGCCTGGACACAAGTCCCTACGCGTGCGGTCCCGCCGTTCCCGACGAGAGGACCACGACCCCGTGCTGGTGGAGAAGCGCCTCCTCCGCGGGCGGCTCTGGGAAAACCGCACGTCCACGTGCAGAAGAACGAGGTGGGACCCCTGCCTCACGCCACACACAAGTCAGCTCAACATGGATCACAGACCTAAAACCGCGAAAGTCTCAGAAGAAAACGTAGGACAAAAGCCGCGTGACATTGGATTTGGCAGATTTCATGGATGTGACACCAAAAGCAAAGGCAACAAGGGCGCCTAGGTGGCTCAGTCGATTGAGCGCGCGACTTCGGCTCAGGTCATGATCTCACGGTCCATGAGTTCAAGCCCCACATCAGGTTCTGTGCTTGGAGCCTGGACCCTGCCTCGGATTCTGTGTCTCCCTCTCTGCCCCACCCCTGCTTGCACTTTGTCTCTCTCTCTCTCTCTCTCTCTCTCAAAAATAGTAAAATAAGGAAGGGGCGCCTGGGTGGCTCAGTCGGTTAAGCGGCCGACTTTGGCTCAGGTCATGATCTCACGGTCCGTGAGTTCAAGCCCCGTGTCGGGCTCTGTGCTGACAGCTCAGAGCCTGGAGCCTGTTTCAGATTCTGTGTCTCCCTCTCTCTGACCCTCCCCTGTTCATGCTCTGTCTCTCCCTGTCTCAAAAACAAATAAAACGTTAAAAAAAAAAAGTAAAAAAAAAAAGAGTAAAATAAATAAAGATTAAAAAAAAAAAAGACCCAGCCCTCCTGAAAAGGGGCCAGAGTGAGGTTCTAGATGCCACAGAGGGGGATCTGAGACGTGTCCTCCAGGTTGCGTGGCCACAGCTCACCTTCGAGCCTCCCAGGCTCACCCTTTCCGCGAGCCCTGAGGTCCGGATCCTTTAGCGCTGGAGACCCCGACCATGGCGGCGACGCCTCTGTCACATACAGCACATGGTGGTCACCGTGCGCTAGACCTGAAAGTCCCCTCACCCGCGACAGGCACTCTGGCGAGCGTAGCAACACGCGGCTCCCCTGGCCCGGGCTCCCGAGGCCTTCTGTCCCTGGTGACACCGCAGGCTGAGGTCGTCGCCGGAAGACAGGCAAGGCAAGGGTAGGGGGCCCAGCCAGAAGCCTCGGAACTGGCTTCCCGGTGATCTCTGTTTTCTGAGGACTTTTTAGTCCCGACCTTCACTGTTGGTGTGCCCTCCCCCCACAGTGGGTGCGGCTGCCACCCTGGCTTCCTCTGCCCAGCCTCCCCACTTTGGGGGCCGAGTCCTGGCAGTCCTGCCCCCCGCCCCGGGCTCTGTGGCACCGCTCACCCCGGCTTTGGCCCCGCGCCTCCCTGGGACCCAGGGGCCCGCCTCCGCCCACCGCACACCTAGGTATTGTCCCGGCCAGCGCGGTCCCATGGCCCTGCAACCCCCAGACAGAGGGTCCTGGCCCTGCCCGGTCTCAAGTCTCCTGGGGCATCTCCACGCTTCGGTGACTCCTCGCTGACCGTCCCTCCCTCCCTGCACCGGCTCCACTTTTCCAGAGCCTTCTGTGTCCACCTCCCATTGTGTAGACCTCTCCACTTACGCTTGTCTGACCTACGAGAGCCTATGGGCTTTGAGCTAAAATATTCCTTCTCAAGGAGGTCTGTTCTGACCCCACTATAGGTTCCTGACAAACCCAGAGTATCTCCATGACAAGATCTGGCCATGGATCATGTCTCACCGATGCTTGTCTTCTGGGGCCCTGAGCTCTGGGGACACGTCCTAGGGGCCTTGGGATCTGGGGACATGTGTCTTCTTCTGCCCGAGGGACAGGCCAGAGTGTAATGGCTCCTCAGGGGACAAGGCAGGGGCAGCTATTCTGGCAGGAACGAGCCATCCACAGAGGGACCCCCATCGATGTTGGCTTCCTCCCCTCCCACCTAAAATCACCTCCCGAATAAAGCGGTTGTGTCCAGGTCCTTGGGGCCCCGCTGAGCCCACAGGGGCCCCGTTCCAGTCTCCCGAGGACGGGGACATGGGGGCGGGCCCATGTGGCTGCGGTGCTGTGACACCGCATGCCCAGGACAGTCTCGTCCAATAGAAGCACCCAGACCGGACAGAGCCCAAGAGAACAGCAAATCCACAGAAGTGTCTGGAAGGTTTGCAGCCGGGCTCGCTGGAAGCATCATTAAATGCTGAAGGAGAGGGGACACGGACAGATGGCCTTGCTCCCTAACGGGGAGCAGCGCTCCCTTCAGTTACCGCCGGAGCCCCAGGAGCCGGCCACCGCTTCGTGCTCCAGCACACACGGCCGTCTGTCCTCCGGCAGGGCTGGGCTCCCTCCGGGCGGCTCTGAGACCGCTGGGCCACGCTGCTGTCCTGACTCCTCCGCTGGGTGTGTCCACAGAGGTGGTGTTTCCTCACCAGTGGTGTGTGTCAGTGACCCGATCTGGACGGGTCCCCCGCTGGCTCCCAGGACAGCGAGGCACCACTCGTGGGCGGCCGGGTACCAGGATTTAACCGTCCAAACGGCGAGGAGGTGGACCCCCGCCACCAGGCAACGCGGGTGCCCCGGACGGAGGCTTTGGTGGGAGGGGACCGCGTGTGTGGGACGCCTCAGCCTGGGCCGGGTCTCGCTGGTCTTCACGTGGCCCCAGCTCCCACGGAAGCCCCCATGTGCATGTGGACTGATGAGGTGGGTGGGCCTGGGCCTGGGCCTGGTCCCGCCCAGCAGGGCCCTCCCAACCCGTCTCCTCGTCTGTGAGCGTGGGGCCGCCGTGGCGCCTCCCCGCGGGGCGGTGGGAACAGGGGCAGGACCACCCAGACTCAACGCTGGGCCCTCCGGTCCGGGAGAGCCGGGGTCTGGCTGCCCTTGGGCACCGGGGCTCTCCCGGTCCCCAGGGCCTCCGACTAGCAGCCGGGGTGAGGCCCCCTGGGCCGTGTCGAGTGGACGGGGTCTCGCAGACCTGATGCTCTAGGGGGGACGTGCTACAGGGCTGACCTTGCAGGGAAAGCGTGGTGAGCAGGGGACTGGGTATCTCAGGTTGGACTGAGCCACCAGAAAGGTATGACCACGTCCTGATCCCCGGGACCTGTGGATGGCACCTGGGCTGGAAATAGGGTCTCTGCAGATGTTCGGGCCAAGATGAGGCCATTAGGGTGGGCTCCAACCCCTTATGACTGTGTCCCTCTAAGAAGAGAGGAATTCGAGGAACAGACACATGGGGAGGCCAGCTGGAGACTGAGGCACAGACGGACGGGACACGGCCAGGAGGCCAGGGCAGCTGGAAGAGGCCAGAAGGGCCCCCTTAGAGCCTCTGGGGGGAGCCTGGCCCGGGGACACCCCGGTCTTGGACTTGTGACCTGCCAAGCTGTGACAGAATACACGTCTGTTGTTTCGAGCCACCCGCTCCATGATAGCCTGTCATTGCCGCCCCGGGACGCTCACCCAACAGTTCGACAGGAAAACCTGGCTCCGGGGCACCCTGGGACTAGTCCGAGCCCCACACGGCGGCAGCCCCGTGGCCCCTCCGCCATCATCTCCAGAAAGAAAGGCTCGAGAATGGATTCCTCATCCGATGTCCCTTTTCAAGGGAAAGTTATTGTTCGCTTTTTCTCTGGGCTCTGTTGTTCCAGGCTCCTCCAGCGACAGGAAAGGATCTGCCATAAGTAGTGGCAGATTGGGCACTTGGCTGAGATTTTACGAGCCTTAACTACCGAGGGGCCACGCGGGCGGGAAGCTGAGGCAGGAGCTTAATTCATCCCGTTACCCTTATTGTTCCCGATTACGTCTTGTATGAAGAACATTTGCTGCAGAAAAGGGTGGAGGCAAAAATTCTGGACCCTGGGAGGAGTCAGCACCCTCCGCTCCCAGGGCTGTGCCAGGGAGGGTGGGAACGAGGGGTCCTGAAGCGAACACTGGGCTCTGAGGGCACAGGCGGGAGGGGTGGGACAGGGCCTGCAGGGAGCAGCGGACGGTGTGGGCGATGGCGCGTGCACACGAGTGCGGTGGAAGGTGTGGGTGCTGGTGCCTGCACACGTGTGTGGCAGAAGGTGTGGGTGCTCACGTGAACACACGTGTGCGGCAGACGGTGTGGGTGCTCACGTGAACACAAGTGCAGCGGAAGGTGTGGGTGCTGGTACGTGCACACAAATACAGCGGAAGTTGTGGGGGCTGGCGTGTGCACACGTGTGCAGCGGAAGGTGTGGGTGCTCGTGTGTGCACACGTGTGTGGCGGAAGGTGTGGGTGCTCATGTGTGCACACGTATGTGGCAGAAGGTGTGGGTGCTAGCGTGTGCACACAAATACAGAGGA
>NW_026057586.1:598609-614905 GCF_023721935.1 Panthera uncia
GGGTGCTAGCGTGTGCACACAAATACAGAGGAAGGTGTGGGTGCTCACGTGAACACACGAGTGCGGCAGAAGGTGTGGGTGCTAGCGTGTGCACACGTGTGTGGCAGAAGGCGTGGGTGCTCGTGTGTGCACACGAATACAGCGGAAGGTGTGGGTGCTCGTGTGAACACATGTGTGTGGCAGAAGGTGTGGGTGCTCGTGTGTGTGCACATGTGTGTGGCAGAAGGTGTGGGTGCTCGTGTGTGCACACGTGTGCGGCAGAAGGTGTGGGTGCTCGTGTGTGCACACGTGTGTGGCAGAAGGTGTGGGTGCTCGTGTGTGCACACGTGTGTGGCAGAAGGCGTGGGTGCTCGTGTGTGTACACGAATACGGCGGAAGGTGTGGGTGCTCGCGTGAACACACGAGTGCGGCGGAAGGTGTGGGTGCTGGCGCGTGCACACGTGTGCCATGTTCTGGTGTCAGCCCGTGTCTGCGGCTGCTGCCTCCTTCCCTTCCGAGAAACCCGCGAGCGAGCGCAGACCCTTGTGGGAGGCTCCCTTCTGGTTCTGCAACAGCCCGCGTGTCGTGGGTGCTGTGTTGACGGGAGTGCTTGGATTTGGAAAGATGTGTGCCCGAATTGAACAGGAAGTTCTCTAAGGGAGAGCTACTTGGTTCCAAAACCTCCTTGCTACTCAGGGCTCAGGCCTCGGTGCTGGGCTTTGTCCTGCCCACAGCGGGCTGGGTGGCCGGGTGGCTCCTAGGAAGAGGAAAGGGAGGCACAGGTCCTTGGCCCTGCAGGCCGTGCCTGACCTGTGCCTGGCCTCTCGCTCGCAGCCCCGTCCAAGAGCCGGACCAGCACTTCAGCCGCCTTGGAGAAGGCTGGGTTAGAACAAGCCTCTGGACTTGTTCACACTAATGTGTGAATGACTGATGGCCTTTTAACAGAGCACATACATTTGCATTTTTAGAATAGGATCCTATTAACCCAAATAGTCCTCTAATTGGTTTCATTCCCTGTGGTTTAAGTGGAAACTTCAGGGGGCAGACACTGCAGGGGGGAGGGGGCAGAATCGGCTCCATGGGCCCTCGGGATCCCCCGCTTCTGAAGGCGGGGTGCACTGCACGCTTGAAGGAAGGTAGTGCAATGGCAGAGGGGCTCCTGAAGACCGTCAGAGCCGGCACTTAGAGATCCGCAGGGCAGGGGCTCAGGGCCCGGTACCCCCATCCTGAGACTTCCCTGGAGGCGTGTGCATCCCACAGGGGCGGGGGTTTCGTCCTTTCTGCCGCCTCAGGTCCTGCAACGCTGGGGACCCAGAGCCCAGGCGTCCAGTCTGAGCTTCCCGGTTGCTCCCGGCTAAGGGGCAGGGGTCGAGGCGGGGGGGCTCTGAGAGCCTTGGGGCTGTCCGGCCTGGAGCCCCCGGAGGGGCACCGGCGTCAGGCCACCCTCCAGGTTGGCCTTTGGGGCGCAGGCCAGGGGTTTGCGGTCCGTTTGCCCCTGAATTTGGACCCTGCAGGGGTCTGAGCTGTTTCCCTGGGGGCCACTGAGGCCGGACGGGGATCGGGGTGGCCCAGGCCACCTCACATGCCAGCACGCCCTGCAGCACAGCTGGTACTGCCTCCCGGCCTCGCTTCCCGAGCCCCCCCACCCCCAGGGTGCGCCAGTGGGCGTCACCACCCGCACCGGCTGCGGTGGGGGCAGAGGGAGGGGGCAGCGGGTGTCGGGTGAGAGAAGGGGGCTCCCAGGACCGCCGGGGGCCGTGTGTCACAGGACACCTAGTGCTTTTGGGGTCTCCTCAGGGACTGCAGGACAGAGGAGGGCTCGGGGAGGGGCCTTCCCGTGCTCGCGTTGTCTGCCAGCAGCTGACAGCGTGACAGTAACTGGGGGGCCTCCCTGTGCCCCGTGCCCTCCGGGGCCCAGCAGGGCCCGTGCTGCGGGGACGGGGTGCGGACGGCCTGTTCGCTTGGTCGCGGTGGCACAGGCTCGATGCGCGCTCCCTCGGACCACCTCGGCCTGTCCCGACTCGCCGCACCCGCGCGCCCACCGCATCCCTCCTGCCACGCCGCACGGGTCCACGTCTGCGGCGGCCACACGTGTGTGCCCCGTGCGCCCGCGTGGACGAGTCACAGGGTGTTGGGCACTTGGGTCTGAATCCGGGCGGGGAGCAGCTCCTCGAGGACGCGCTGCCTCGAAATCTTCGCCGTCGCAGGCCAGACACGGAAGGAAGGGGAGCGTGTGGTCAGACGCGTGGACCAGTTCACCGAGGACCGTGCCCTCCTGGCGGCCCGGCAGGCAGGCTCGCGGATCAGACTCGGGGATGTGGACCGTGAGGGCAGCCAGAGGCTTGTCCCAAAGGCCCGGTGGGCAGGGGATGCCCCTTGCTCCCCTGGGAACCTCATCCCCCACAGCAGCCCCCACAACAGCCCGCTCGGGAGTCCTGGTCAGAGCCCGCGTTTCTCCCTCCTCGGCTCTCTGGCTGTGTCTTGCCCGGGCAGTCGTTTTGGTTGGCGGGATGCACAGGAGAACCTCAGGGCCGGGGGGCCCCTCCTGCCCGGTGCCGGCAGCCGGGCACCCCCCTTCCTCCCCCCGACAGCCCCCTCCACAGCCACACTGGCCCCCGGGGCAACTAGAGGCTGGAGGGCCTGACGTGCGCCTCACCCGCCGGGACGCAATCCTGGGGACACGGCTGCCAAGAACGCCCGCCAGCTGGAGGTGTCGCTGGCGCCCGCACCCTCCCCAGCCGGCCTCCGGCTCACCAAAATACCTGGGGCCTGCAGTAACCCCCTCCTCGCCTCCTGTCCCCGGGCCAAGGCCCAGGGAGGTGGCTCTGTTTGGGCGGCTGTCTCGCTGGGCTGAGGGCAGCTGTGGAATAAGGCGGAATTGCAGGTCTGGTTTCTCCCCCGTGTTCTCATTTCAGTTTATGCGACTGAATGGCTTACAGCTGCTTCCAAGGGACAGACCCCGCTCCTTCATTTGCCACATCGCGGCGGGGAGGGGGCCGGCCAGCACAGCTGGAGCAAATTAAAACCCACCTACTCGGGCTTGGCAACCCCACCGGCCGGCCTCGCAGACGTCCACGGCCCGGCAAAAACAGTCCTTTCGTGGCAAGGCGGGAAGGAAACCGCAGCCGAACGTAAAAAGCCTCCCGTGTCGGTTCGGGATCCGTGCAAACTGACACACGATGAGCTCTGTGCCCCGCACCGCCGCACGGCCCAGCCCTCCTGCCCCGCGTCGTCCGTGCGCCCTGGGGCACCGGCTCCTCTGGTCACTCCGCGCACAGGGGCCCCCGGGGCCTGCACGGGGGAGGGGGGCAGCGTGCAGGGTCGGGGGGCTCCCGGCGCAGCTGCACCCGTGCAAGATGCACAGAAATGACGCGAAACCAGACAGGTGAAGTTTAGTGTGAATGCGACGAAGGGACTTGTTCTCCTGGCCCAGAAAAGGGCTTTCCTCTTTTTTTTTTTTTTTTTTTTTTTTTTAGTTTTTGCATTTATCATCACCTCTCGGTCATCACTGGGGTGCCTGGAACGCATAAAAGCGTATTTTTTCCAAACTGAAAATCTGAAATAGAAGCACCAGTAAAAACAGATCCCAGATTTATGACCATGTTCCAACCCCCACCCCCACCCGCCCCCGATTTCTCTCTCTTTCAGTTAACTGGGGAGACTGGGGACCAGCTGTCCACTTCGGGGTGGGATGGGAGCCCCCGCCTCGCTGTGGGTGGGCCACCGGGAGGGGCCCAGCCCCTGGAGTCCCACCCTCACCGTGTGAACAGATGTTCTGGCAGCTTTGCATACAGACCCACTTGGGAGTGAACGTGAGCCCAGAACACAAAGTGTGTGCACTGTGGGGAGGGGTCGCACCCCTGCTCTGCCCCCAGGCCGGGCCCGAGGCCCCGTCTGGGCACTTCGGGCTCTTCCAACAGGATTTCCCCTCTCCACCCCTGGGCCTGGCCCAGCCGCGGTGTTCCTCGGCGGGGGCCCTGTCCGCTGCACGGGTCAGCACTGTGCCCACGGCCCGCACACGGCCCCCCGCGCCTTCCCGGCTGGGCGCGGACGTGTCCGCGCTGGCAGCTGCTGCCCCGAGCTCTGTGCAGGGCACAGCCTCGCGCCGGCACCTGGAACAGGGCCCGGGAGCTGGAGGCCCCTCTGAGTCACGGTTTCCAGTATCTCGCACCCTGGCCTCCGGGCCCACGGCTGCGTCAGGGCTGGGAGTCCTTCAGGGGCCCGGCCTCCGCAGCCCACGCAGCATTTGGCCATCGCGACGAAAATGTGGGCGCTCTCTGCTCTTGCCCCATCAGTGGGATTTGCTCTCAGGGCTGAAGGCAGAAACGGGCTGGACCATTCCCCACAGCGGCCATTTGCTCCGTTTAAAACTACTTCAGCGTAACAGGCACCGAGGACCTCATTTCGTAGTGTTTCTGCACAGCGGTCTGTGGGGGAGACAGGACTCTGTTGCCAAAGGTACCGTTCGTCCAAGTTCAACACAATATCACGTTTGCTTTCATATTATTTTAAATGAAAGCAATTAGGTCTTCGGTTTAGTTTAATCATTTGCCAGACCCGTTTTTTTAAATCGTAAGCATTTAGGGGTTAAAGCTTGCAGCCTCCTTTCCACTCTGTGAACATCCCAGGAGCTCGGGGCCGACGGGGGCCGAGAGGCTGGTGCCCAGCAGGGCAGGCTCTTCTGGAACCGGGGGAGGGGGCCCACCCGAGGGCACCCGTTTTCCTGGCATCAGCCCATCTCTGAGGAGCTCCGGGTCCCCAGGAAGCAGGGCTCCGGGCGAGCGCCCGCCACTCCCTCCAGCGGAGGCCTGGCCGGGGTCGGGGCGCAGGGCTGGGGGTCCCTCCAAGCTGTTCGCCAGTCTTCCTCCCGCACACAGACTCTTTCGCTTCAGCAAAACTTATTTTGTCTATTACTTTGCCGTCTTCTTTAGTTTTTATTTCTCTTACAGTTAAGACATTTTTTAGGAACCTGGATGTGTTTTGATAGTTTCAGCCTCCACCAGCCGGCAGAGTGTGTGCTTGGCCACGCCCATCCACACCCTGCTTCTCGCTCCCTAAAGGACCCACTGCGGGCCTCCCAGCTTCCGGCTGATTTCGGCTCAGTCTGCACCACTGTTTTAAGACATTCAGGGTTTAGGCGTCATCTGCTGCTCCTGACTCCGAAGGTGAAGGTGGGGGTTTTGTCGCCCTCGGTGTTGCCTCCAGACCCCATCCCCCAGCCTCTTCCACGTCAGGCACCACCCGGCTCAGGTGGCCCGGCCCAGCCGTGGGGCCCCGGGCTGGTCGTCCCCAGGGCCAGCTGTGCCCTCCCCCACCAGAGGAGCAAGTCTGCCTTTGTTAAGACTTAGTAACCACGGCACGAGTGAGAGGGGCCCGGGGCACTGGGTTCCTCCGTCCCCGGGTGAGCTGGTCTGCCCGTCACAGAGGGGACTCTGTCCACGTGGCCCAGCGTCTCTCCAGCCCCCACCCCTCCAGCTTCTCCATCAAAGTGTCGCCGGGTGCGTGGATCCAAGTCCGAGGCTTCTCTGCACGGGTTCGCCCGGGGAACTGGGCTCCAGCTGGCGGGGCCGCTCCTTCGAGCGTGGCACGGCGCATGGAAGGGCCAGGCCGGGGCTGGCGGCACTCGTGGACGCAGCCACGGGCTGCAGGTGTGCAGGACTTCTGCCCACACTGCTCCCAAAGCTGCACCCTAATATGTTGTGAGTTCGTATCCTGCCTTGTGCGGATCAATGACCGCCTCGATTTTCGATTTTCCAAGTGCTCAGCTCATGGGGCTGTTGTGGATTCTGCCCCCTCCCCGTCCAGCTGACGCGCCCCGGCGCTCTCCTGGGGACACCCACCCGAGCCCCTGCGCTCATGCCCGGATGTGGTCTCTGCAAGCCTGTGTCCAGGATGCGGACCGCCCTGTGGGCGTGCTCTCCAGCGGGCACCTCACATTCTATAGGAGCCTCATTCAGATCTGAAAATACCTTCTTCCTCTCGTGCTGGACTGAAAAAGTGTTTGGTTTGGAACTTCCAGTAGGAAATTATTGTCCTAAAAACCAGAAAGGCATTGCTCACAGTGTTCTGGGTTCCGTGTTGCTATTTAGGACTCCAGGGCCATTCCGACATCCAAACTCAGGCAGCTGCTGGTTTTCTCTTCGGCCTCAGAGCCCAGCAGGCCGCGCGGGGGAGGGTCCACTCGGGGCGCCCGCGGCTTTGCTCTTGCAGCCTGGAGAGCCAAGAGCTTCCGTGCGTGGGAGCTCACTTTCTGCTTTCTGTTTCTGGAACTCCTTGGGTCAGACGTGGGGCCGTGTGGATGTGGACCCCTAACTTGTGTGAACTCCTGCTTCTCCAGAGCTCACTCTGCTTCCTAGGGTATTTGCATACTTTTTTAAAGCTTTAAAAATGTTTATTTATCTTTGAGAGAGAGAGAGAGAGAGCAGAGGAGGGGCAGAGAGAGAGGGAGACGCAGAATCGGAAGCAGGCTCCAGGCTCCGAGCTGTCAGCACAGGGCCTGACGTGCGGCTTGAACCCACGGACCGTGAGATCATGACCTGAGCTGAAGTCAGATCCTTAACTGGCTGAGCCCCCCAGCTGCCTTAGGGTATTTGAATTTTGCCTTCAACTCTTCCTGTGAATTTTTATTTGTGCCGTCATTTTTCAAGTTTCCAATTTAATTTAACTTTAATTTCTTTAATTTTTTAATTTCCAGGAGCTCAGCACTCTGCACAATTCCTTTTACCTCGACTGTGTTTTCTCTGATTATGACGACTTTTCATATCTTTCCACAATCATGAGGGTTTCCCCCGCTCCCTGGATTTTCCGTTGCTGGCAAGGTCTAGCGGTTGGCCCTCCGGGGGAAAAAGCCTGACTTAGGATGCTGTCCAATTTCCATAGTGTAAATTCTCTCATCACGGACAATTGCAAGTTACCAGCACCTGGCTGCCCAGATTCCTGAAAACTGAACGAATCCCTCTGAGGGGCCGGCACAAGGCAGCTCCCGTCCAGGGCCGGCCGCAAGCCCCTGCAGGTGCCGGGCCCGCGGTCCTCCCGGCAGCCGGAGCACGTCCAGGAGGTGCCGGCGGAGGGTCTCGGGCATTCTCTCCGGCTCGGCCGTGTCGCACAGCTGTGGGTGCGCCGAGGGCCTCCCCGTCTTGGGACCTGAGCGCGACGCCGTGCGCCTCACACACCGGGTGAACTCCCGCCGGCTTCCTCGTGAGACTTGTCTCCTCTGTCCCTGCGGGCTCCCGCTGTGTCCCCCTTGCTGTCCTGCTCGCAGAGTCAGGAGGAAAGTTAGAAGAACCCAGCCCAGATCCCTTAGAGGACTGACCCCTAGAGCGATCCTGTCACTGCGGCGGTGAAAGCCTCGCCTTTCCAGAGAGGGCCACCTCTGACCCTCTGAGCTCAGGCACAACGGCCACTCGGTGGGGAGACTCCCTTTCTCTTCCGAGGAGACTGACTCTCACTCTCGAGTCCCCGACCTCCCCGCGCGGGACGGGTGGCAGGAAACACAACCACTCTTTAAGGGGACGGTCAGGAGGCCTAGGTCCCTGACTGAGGGGCAGGAGGGCCACAGACCCCACCCCAAGCCCAGAGTCCTCGCAGGCAGAGGCCGCCGTGTGTCCTCCGTGCCGCGTGGCCGGCAGGGACTCGCCTTCTCCTCCCTCAGACGCGCTGACGGGTCCCACCGCGCGGCTGGGCTCAGGGAGTGGAAGGCAGTGGGTCCGGACGGGCGGTCGGAGCTGGTGACACGTGGTCGGAGGCGGCAGTGCAGAGAGTCCGGCACGGCGGTGAGACCACCAGGGAGCGAGGGGCTGGCTCATGGGCAAGACTCCGGAGAATGTTCTGGTTGAGTCATTTTCGGGGGTGCTCAAAACTGCACGTTCATCTGCATGCAAACCACTCCTCCCTGTAATTTTGGGAGAAACCAGCAGCCGAGAGTGAGGCTGGCGGCAGGCTGGTGTTTCTGAAGGACAGACCACATCTCTCCAGTGTCAGGCGACCCCGCCAGATGAGTCACGCAGGGGTGACTAACTCCTGCCTGGTTTCCAGGACGCCTTCCCAGCGCCCAGTGCCAAGAATGCATTCCAGAGGGATGCTGGTCCGCGCTGCTCAGCCCCACGCGCCCAGAAGATGGGCGCCCGCGGGTCCTTGTGGGGCCCCACGCGCCGCCGTCCCGGGACGACGGTGGGAGTCGGGATGCCTGCTCTGCGTCTGCCTGGGCCCCTGGGAAGCCGGGGAGCGGGCGCCCCACCCGCCCCACCCTGGCGGGCGGGAAGGAGACCAGTATTCAGGTTGACAGAAACTGAGAACCTTCCTTGTCTGCCTCTTAATTATGTGACCACAACAGCTTTAATTGCTGCCCGCTATAATGAGCAATTAAAAATGTAAAATGTTTACCTGGACCGAGGCTCCTACGCGCTATGGCGGAGGCTTGACGGCGAGGAGGCTTTCCAACTTAGATGTCGCTGAGAACCGAATCCAGCGGTGCCTGTGGCTGAGCCCCGGGCTCGACGGGGCGTCCTCGGCGTTGGCCTTTCTGGTCGAGTCCGGCGCATGGTCTTGGTGGCCGCGTGTCCCAGCCCCACCCCAGCGTCCTGGGATGCGCTTCCCCCAGGCTCCCAGGAGGCGTGAAGATGAGGCATTTTGTCGCGACCACAGGTCAAGTTATCAGGCCCACATTTGAGCCTCAAACCTCCCTTGTTCACTTCCCTCCCCCTGCGACTTCACATACGAGGGCAGCGTGGGTATTCGTCCTGACGTGCGTGTGTTTACACGGGACACATCGACATTATTCCCCCTCAGCAGGATCCAGAAATGGACCCAGTTCCCCAAAGATCAGAGCAAGCAGCTGCCGGCCTGACTTGCTGGTGTCGTTTCGTCAAAGCTTACCTGAGGACACAACTAAGGTTCGTGGCGAATCCCGCAAAAGGCCACGGCAAGGCTGGTGTGGCTGCACGAGGGCCCCACAGCGCTTGTGGGCTGCGGGGGGGGGGCGGGGGGCTCCTGCGGGCGTGTGCCTCACTCCACGCGGGTCGATTGACTCCAACACGGTTTGGATCTGAGAGGCGCCCTGGCTCAGATCCGGGGTCGCTAATTATTAAAGAAGCATTCGTGGTTTTTGTGTTTTTGTCGCTTTTGAGATGCTCGCGATCCGATTTCCCCTCTCAGTTCCACGCTGGGAGAAGGTGTGAGCGTAACAAGCAGCTTGACTCCAAGTCTCCCGACTCTCGGCTTTACCTCCACTTGTCACAGGGGCTGGGAACGCCTGGGAGGCACAGAGGCAGCTGGTGCCAAACTGTGAGCGATGTTTATGCGCCACAGGTGACAGCAGGCCCGTCCGCACAGAAAGGAAGCTCTCAGGCGGGCTGCGTCCTGAGACCTGGCTTTGGACGCCGCGCGCAGCCCGAGGCCACGTGATGGGAAGAGTGGAGGAACGGGGAAAGGATGGCAGCAGCCCGCGGCCGACGAGTCTGGCCACCTGGACAGCGTGAGCCACGGAATCGTGGGAGCAGGCGGCACTCGCCGAGGCGGGCGGGACCCTGCGCCCTGGTCGGCGTCCACCGGGGGCACCTTCACAACGGCCCCTGCGGCGGGTGCTGTCACCACGCGGCTGCAGATGAAGAAGCTGAGGCCCCCAGGGGGTGGGTGGCTCCGGCAGCCCCACGCAGGAGCAGAGCGAACGGCAGGCCCAACTCAGATCCAAGGGCGCCTGGTCCCGAGGCCCACGGTTCCTCGAATTCGGTACGACCCGCGCGCGGCCAAGCGCGCGACGGGACGCGTGCCCCTTGGAGAGCGTGTTCCCAGCGATCTGCCGCGAGACCCCAAGACCAAGGTACGGAACGTCGTGGCGCCCCGGACGCCGGCCTCACGCCCTCCCCGGGCGCAGGGCGCTCTGCTGTCTGCTCGGGAAGCTGTGCCTGGAGTCCCGCATCCCACACTCGCGCTGTGAGCGCCGTCCGGCGAGGCGCACAGGTGTGCAGGGCTGTGTCGTGCTCCTCGCCTGCATCTACCACACTTATGCCTGTTGTGCTCGGCGCACAGCACAGTCGGGCCCAGCGTTTGGCCCTTACAAACAGAGCTCTTTTGAATGCCAATGCACGTCCCAGGCGGACGTAAGCGCCCGATCTGCTGGGTGTGCGTGCAGGGTGGCGACGGCGGCCAGTCGGACGGCTGCCCTCAGTGCGTGCGGGACCCCTCTGCTCCAGCACGTGGTGCGACGGGGTCGGCCTGTCGCTCGGGTGTCCCCTGAACGAGTGGTCACAGCGAGCGTCTTTTCAGACGCCGAGAGACGTTTGCACATCGTGTTTGCAGAGCCCTTTCCCGGTCCATCTGTCGAGTTCTGCACGTCTGCCGGTGTGCACTGGCCGCACCGTGACCTCTGCCCTGTGACAGAGGCATGCTCCTCGCTTCCGAGCACGGTCTTCCCGCGAGCAAGGGTTCCTCATTTTACTGAAGTCAGGCGAAGTCGTCTTCCCTTCCTTGTTGGAGTTTCCCGCGTCCTGGCTCGGCACTCTTCGCTTACCGCCGGCTGTGGGAGAGGCTCTCCCCTCGGATGTCCCTGTGTGCCCCACGGCCGGGGCTGACCCCACACGGCCGAGCTCTGCTCTCCTCCCTCCGGGCAAGTGGAGCCGACGGGGGCAGGTGGGGCCCGAGGCCTTGCCTCTTCCACGCCCCCCCTGCGTCCCTCCCGCATCTCTGCCAGGGACCCTCTGCTGTGCTGGCATCGGAGGCTGACCGCTCTTGAGGGGACGTAGCGCTCTCTCCCCAGCCAGACTCTCCCCAGAAGGAGCACGTCCACACAGGCCACCGGCAGGGCGACCCGCACAGGGGGCCCGAGCAGCATCCCGCCTCGGAGGGCAGGCGGCCTGGGGCCGCGGTGCCCACGGCCCAGCAGGGGCTCCCCTAGAGGCAGGCCCCCCCGTCCCACTGCTCGTGGGCGGACCCCCCAGTCGGGGGATTCATTTTTCTTTTATTGATATTATTTCTGGTTCTAAAAGTAATGGGATCCGTTGGACACAATTTGGAAAATGCGGTAAAAACACATAAAGGACATGTTCAGAACGGTCCGTGACCCTGGGTCTCAGGTCCCGTCTACTGTAAAGCCACCTCACACCCTGGCCTCCAGGCCAACGGGGGCTCTGGAGAACAGAGACGTGGGTGCCCCTGCCCCACGGGCCAGCCTGCGTGGAGCCGCCCCGGGGTCACGGGGCGCTGGGGGGCGGACGGCGGCGAGGGCACTCACGTCACACGGGGCGGTTGGGCCAGCGGGGTCCGGTCGCCAGCCAAGGAAGGCCGCACAGGGCAGAATGAGACCCCGTGTGAGGTCTGCCGAGACCGGGCGGCTGTTGACGAAGCGCAGGTCACAACCCATCAGCGGATTGTGAAATCAATTTAATGAGCCCCAGCGAGCATGAAAATCAAGAAAGAAGTATCCATTTCTATGATCATAATAGAAGTCATGATTTCTATCAGGGCATCGCTCATTACGCCGAGGGCTGTCTCAGCAACGCCGGCCTCCCGTCTGCACGTGGGCGCTGGCCGTGGCGTCAGGGGCCTCCTGTGGGGGTCCTGGTTGGCCTTGCCACGGGAGCGGCATGAAAAGCGAACAGAAAGCGGGTGTGGGTCCGAGGAGGTACCAGCCGGGGAAGCGTCCGTGTTGCAGAATGGAGTTCGGTCCAGGCTGTGGGCGCCCTCCGTGAGGGAAAGAAGGTTGGTGGTGCTTTAGTTCGAGGCGGTAAGACCCGGAGAAACCTCCCCCCTGCTCTGCCGCGGGCGTCACCTCGTCCCCAACCCCGTCCTTCTCGGTCCTGTGGCTGAACGTCACGTAGCCTGCTGTCTAGGGGCAGCGCAGTGTGACAAGTGCCCGGACGCACAGAGGTGGTGGGAGAGGCTTTAGACTGAAGGCTAATCACCAAACCCTCGTGTCTGGCCTCAATTTGAAGTCACGCTCTTAAGGCCACGCGGTCTCCTTGCAGCAAAGCCTGGGTGCCTGGGTGGTAAGAGCAAACGCGGCGGGCTGCCCCCTGCGCAGGGTGGACTCAGAGCTCCCGCCCCTTCACGATGGAATGAGGGACCCACCGTGACGCCCAGGCAGAAGGCGCACACGTCCTACGGCAAAGGTCAGCGCCAAACAGGATCCAACGTGAGACGTGGCCGCACCTGTCAGCTCACACGGGAGTGAGACAATGGCCGTCGGTGCCTTCCTCTAAGTATCTGTAGGATCAGATGTGGATGTGGTGAAGTTGCCGGATGCCCCCCACCTCCACTTAATTCTGTGCGTTGCCCCCACACGTCCACAAATGCCACGGGCAGTCCCCCATGTCCACAAATGCCTTGGGCAGCCCCCCCCCGGTCCACAAATGCCATGGGCAGCCTCCCCACGTCCACAAATGGCACAGGCAGCCCCCCCCCATGTCCACAAATGCCATGGGCAGCCCCCACATCCACAAATTCTTTGGGCAGCCCCCCCACGTCCACAAATGCCACGGGCAGTCCCCTCCCACGTCCACAAATGCCTTGGGCAGCCCCCCCACATCCACAAATGCCACGGGCAGCCCCCTCCCACGTCCACAGATGCTTTGGGCAGCCCCCCCACATCCACAAATGCCTTGGGCAGCCCCCCCAGGGAAGCTGGTCAGGAGGCCGGGGGAGGGGTGTGCGAGCCAACAGCCAACGCAAGGCGCCACCCTTTCCAGGAAAATGTGCAGCGGACGAAGCTATGGAGAATGGCCCCCAGCGCACAGCCGCCCCACGCTGCAGGGCCACGGGGCAGGCCCCCTCCCGGGCCTGCGGTGGGAGCCTCACACTTGTGTCGCAAGCCCAGGCCGGGACGCGGTGAGCCGCTGCGCAGTGATCACGGCTGTGCCGGAGGCGGCGGCTTCCGGCCTTGCGGGCCGGGGTGACCCTCTGCCAGCCCCGGCCGTGTAGCGGACAGGGTGTGCGTGACCGGCCGGCTCTCCCACCGCCCAGATATGGGGGACAAAGGGAACATTCCAGCCTGTTTGGCAGAATCGCTTCTTGGAGCCCTGTCTGAAAATAGATCCTCAATTTCACAGGTAATTAGGATCTTCCTCCAGAACACCATTAAACATGCCGGTGCCATGCGCCCCGAAGCCCCTGGGCTGTCGTGTTTAATCATCTCACGGCCCGCAACCCGGATGGCTGGAACGCCTGCCATCACAGAGCGCACCCGCAGCCTCCGGGCCCGCGAGCGCCGGGCCGCCACAGGGCGTGGTCGGGGCAGGAGGCCAAAGGCCCCCCTCCACTCCCCCAGCCCTCCTCACCCCTGTTCCTGGCCCTCGAGCCCCGTCATTCCCAAGTGCTTCAGGCTAGTGGAGACGGACCGTATTCTGGAATGTTCAAACGCGCCCTGGCTGTTGGCTTTGGGTTTGCCTCGAGGGTTCCGAGCAGGGTCAGCAGGTGAGGAGACGGGTGTTTGGGTGCCGTGCGCCAGGAGCAGGGCCGTGGGGGGCCCGGGGTCCAGGGACAGGCTGCAGGTGCCCTGCCATGGGGCGGCGGTGAGCAGGCGGGCAGGGGGCTGGTGTCCGGTTGGGCTGGCTGCGTCTGGGGGACTGAGTCAGCACCGAGAGGACAGGACCCTCTCAAGGCAGACAGAGAAGGCGGGCAGAGGACAGGGCACTCCCCACAGACTGCTCTCTGTCCCCCGGGGCCCTCCGCCTGCACGCAGCCTCTGCGCTTCACCCCTGCGTACGTGCGGCCAAACTGTGAGTGACGGCGGCACCACACGGAGGGCCCGAGCCCCCCACCCAGCCCATCTAGAGCAGGAGGCGTGGGGGCCAGGAGCAGCCCGCACTCTGGCAGGGGGCTCCCTCCCAGAGCCGGCACGCACCCTGCAGCCCCAGGGTCAGAACTGCTTCCCAAACAGCCTCCTTCCGGGGCACAGCCGAGTTGTCGTGGGTGCAGGGGTGGAGCCAGGGGGTGAGGAGGCAGAGTCCCCACCATCCGGCGCCCGCCCCTGCTCCTGCGCCGCCCGCCAGTCTGGTGAGGAATACCGGGGAGACCTCTCCACGCAAGCCTCGGCCTCCAGGCATTTGTGAAGACATGTCCGTCAAGTTAGGGGAAACACACACTTTATACAATTTGTTGGCTTGACTTGGCACGACTCGACATTTAGGCACAAGGCACACGGCCCCGCGATGCTGGGCGCCTTCCCACCCGCTGCAGGCCGTGGAGACAACACCGTGGCTGTGTCTCCGCCGGCCCCTCTCACCCGGAGGAGGACGGCACAGGACAGGGCAGGAGAGGGCCCCGCACACGGCCCCACTGAAGACAGAGAAGGAGCTGGCACTCTGCGCGGCCCCGGGTTCCGGAACACTCTCGAGGGAAGGCGGCCTGCAGGGTGGGGATCCCGGCCCAGAGTGTTCACCACCAGCTCTCCCCCCGACAACGGTCTGCGTTCCCAGACAAGCCTCCTCTCCTGGAGCTTTCTTCCCGGGCGCGAGCTCCGGCCTGGTGAGCCCAGCGCTCGGCCGCCCCCTGGGCTGCGGCCCGTGAGCCTGGGCCTTGGGCCGCCCCGAGTATGTGCCGCTGCTGTGCGTGGTCTGTCTTCCGGGGGGACCCACCCGGCAAGACACCGAGGCTTCTGGCCTTGGCAGCGGGGACGTGAGGCCTCCAGACACCATTTCAGAGAGCAAGTGGGCCCCCCAAGCGGAGCCTTGAGGTGACCTGCGCCTGCGTCCCCGAGGACCCCGAGCCGCTCCCTGGTTCCTCATCCTCAAAGGCCGCGAGATACCGCGTGTTTGCCGGCCTGTGGAGCAGTCCGTTAGGCGGCAGCCGTGAACCCGCCAGACGCGGGGGGCATATCTGCAGAGCCCACGCTCCTCCCTGCTCCTGCCGCGGGGGCACCGCCCTCTGCAGTCTCTGTCCGCGCTCCGCTCCGCTCGGGGACACAGGCTAGGACGCCTGCAGAAGTAAGCGTTCTGGGTTGTTCGCTACCGAGTACTAACAGGGACAATAGACATAATTGTACAAAGTTTTAAAAACAAGATTTGCAAGAAAATGGGTTTTGCAGTCAATCATGACTAACCAGAAAATTCGATTAAACAGACACCTAGGTCCCCGACACTCATCTGAGTCAAGGCTGCACTTTATTTCTTACTCACTGTTTTGGATTCTGCAGAGAATTTTACTCGGCTTCTTGGGGAGCGCTGAGACACGAACACGTTTCCAGGGTTTCATTCTGTGTGAGATAAAGCCTCTAACGGGTAAGAAGACGCGCAGCTGTGGAGCGCAGGTAAGGGTGTGACGTCACCGTGTTTGGAAGAAACCGGGCAACAGCACGGTCTGACTTCTGGTCGTACGACGGGGAAGGGCCAGAGCCGAGAGGGAACAGACACCAAGGTCAGTCGAGGTCGAGTGGGGGCCACGGGGGCCCCACGGAAGCAGGCGGCAGAGAAGAAGCGGCTTTGGTCCTAGAGGTCACTGCCCACCGCACCCCGCGGTCAAGCTGGCCTGTCCCCTGCCCCGACAGTGGCGGGAGGAATGGGCCCAAGGAACCCGCCGGTCTGCTGTCCAGTGACGGCCTCCGGGACGCTGCGGCTGCCGCTGCTTCTAGAACCCACTGGCACCTTCCCACGGTGAGCTGCTTGCCGTTACCACCGTGAGGCCCCCGGATGGCGAGAGCCATCCTACAGGAGGCGGCCTCCAGCTGCCCAGGCGGCCGCGTCTGTCTACGTCTCTCCGCCTGTTTCCCCTGTGACCAAGGGCCCCGCGGGACGTGGGCCAGCCCTCCCTGGAGCTGACCGGGGGGGCGGCAGCACCCACTCAGCAGCCAGCCTCCTGCACCAGGCGCTCAGCTGTCACGGCCTGAGTGGGGCTGCACCCCGGGAGCCGGCCACAGGGAGCCCACACCAGGCCCCGCTGGTCTGCACGCCTTGACCTCGTCTCTGTGACTTCCTGCAACCACTCTGGAGCCAGGACGGGAGACTCGTTGAGGAGATCGAGACCCCTGGCCACGCTCCGGTGACAGCTGGGTGAGTAGCTCAGGCCGCCCAGGGGCTGTCCCAGCCCAGGATCTTGGGGCCCCTGCCTGAGCCTCTCCTGCAGCCACAAGGTTTCTCCTAAGCCGCTGAAGCAATATGGCTTTGCAGCAATAAAGGAAGAGGAGGAGTGAGAAGGGGTGGAGGAGGGGGAAGGGAGGGGGAAGGGAGGGGGAGGAGAAAGATGGGGAGAAGGGGAGAGGGGAGAGGGAGAGGTGGGAAGAGAAGGAGGAGGGAGAAGGAGGAGGGGAAGGGAGAAGGAAGAAGGAGGAGGGGGAGGGGAGGAACAGGGGAGGAGGGAGGAAGGGAGGAGCAGGGGGAGTAGGGAGAAGGA
>NW_026057586.1:615305-625499 GCF_023721935.1 Panthera uncia
GGCGAGGGGAGGAGGAGAAGGGGAGGAGCAGGGGAGGAGGGAGGAGGAGGGGAGGGAGGAGGGAGAGGGAAGGAGCAGGGGAGGAGGAAGAAGGAGGAGGGGAGGGAGGAGGAGGAGGAGAGAAGCAGGGGAAGGAGGGAGGAGGAGGGGGAGGAGCGGGCGGGGAGAGGGAAAGACACTTGCGCAGGGTGGGGAGTGGGCGGGAGGCAGGCCCCGCCCCTGTGCAGTCCCATCTCGGGCAACTTCCAAGGCACTGGCGGTTAGAGCTGGGACTAAATCGGGAGACTGAGCCAGGGTCCGCGTGAACACCGAGTGTTCTGAGGTGGGCTTTCGTCTACTACGCAGCGTTTAGGGCGATACGCAGGGTGTGGCTGAAGCGGCACTTGAGTTGGGGGGTGTCTCAGAGCGCCTGGCGAAGGGTCGGGTCAGCACCGCGGGGCCGTCGTTCCACACGTCAGGCCCTCGTAGGGGCGGCCGTGGGCCAGCCTCTGAGGCCACCCGTCACTTCCCAAGTGTCTGGTGCCTCGGGGCCCACCCGGCCGGCCACCAGGGGCTCAGAAGGTAAATGTGGCCGCGCACCGCTTTTGGGCGCAGTCGGCTCTTTCCTGGGCTCTCGGAGCCAAACTGTGCAGACACGTGAAACCAGTTACCGGGGGCTAGGCAAGAAACGGGCCCGCTCTGGTTTCAATCATCCTGACCATGGTGGCGACTCCCCTCACCCGGCGGGCCCGCCTCCCTCGCGAGGCCAGGAGGCAGCTCATGCCGTGCGTTTGCAGAAGGAAATCTAATACAATCTGGAGACTCCTCTGAGTGAATCAGCGGCCAGCGGGGTGTGGGCATTTCTGTGGCGCCCCTGGAACAGAGCTGACCTCAAAGCCGGACGTCAGGCAGCCCGCACAGTCCTGACGTCCCCCTGGCCGCTGGCTGAGGCTTGAAGTCCGCGGCCGGCCTGTGTGTCTGACCAGGGGCGGTGGCTCCTGGAGTGACAGGTTCAGGGTGGTCTGGGTGCGGCACCGAGTCCGTGGCAATGGGAACGGGGCGCCGGCCGCGGACGGACAGGGACAAGAGGGGGCCTGGGGTCAACGAGCCCTGACTCGCGTCCCGTCTAGGGGCAGACCTGCACAGAGTTGAGGACGTCAGGCCTCGTGGTGATGAGTGATGGGGGCGACGCTTGACCCCCGGCTCGCACAGAGCACCGTGGTTGCCCGGCACACGGCAGCGGCCACACGGGGCGGGGCCCGGGGCCCCCGGGGGCGTGTGCTGCAGGGGGCAGGCCTCTGTCCTACCGTCCGTGTTCCGGGTCGGCTTCTCATACAGCTGTTCACACACGTTCTATTCAGACTATTCAGTCAGCGCGCAAGAGCACCGACCGGCTGTTTGATCGGACGTCGAGCCCTGGTCACGGACGGCCGAGACCCATGCTGGCCACCCCGCGTGCTCTCTGCACCCCCACGGGGAGCCCGGGTCGGGCTGGGTGGCTCCGGGGCCCGTGCCCCAGGGCTGGGCAGGTGCGGGGCGCAGACTGCGGGATTCAGGAGGCTCCGCCCCCCACGCGCGTCACCCAGGCCGAAGGTGTCTCCCTGGGTGTGACACTCGGCCCCACCAACGGTGTGGCAGGCTTAGCACTGTACTAACTTCAGGTTCACAAGACAGAAGCCTAAACGGCTTCTGGCAAAATCCACCCAGAATCTCCACGTCTCGCTCCCACTTCCCGGGTGTTGCCGGTAAACCTCCACGAGCCCTTGGGGGTCAGGGCTCCCATCCCTGCGGCCCCTTGCCCTCGCCGGCCCCGCCCTGGCCGCTCCCCTCAGACACAAGCCGGAGCGCGAGTGGCCTGGCCTGGCTGCACACGTGTGCAGACAGGGCTTCCAGCTGGGTTGCCAAGTCTGGCTCGTCGGCCTCGAGTGCCAGAGAGCACGTTCCTCCCCGACTGAGTCACGGGCGCCGCTCTCCGAGCCGCGTGATCTGTGGTGCGGTGCCCGGGGGAGCTCTGGGGCAGGGGCAGCGCCGCGCGGGGGGCCCCAGGCGCGGGGGATGCGACCGTCCGGACGCGCAGCCGCGGACCCTCGCCGTCTGGGGCGGCCGGACTCCTGGCGGCGGCGGCCCCGGGGCAACAGTCACGTTATCTTCAGGCCTCGGGGGGCCGATGCTGGGCTTCTCCAGGGAAGCCTGTCCCGTGCGCCTGGGAGGTGAGCCGGGCTGAGAGAGCGGACCGGCACGCTGGATGCGCTGGGCCACATCTCCCGGCAAGGCATGCGGAGCCGCGGTGCCTCGGGCGGCCGGGGACAGGCTGGCTCCCACCCACGGGGCCGGGGGGCTGCACGGTCACGGGGCGAGTGCAGAGAATCGCTCCTTCGCCCCAGTGCGAGTGACCGGGCGGTGCCTCCACGCGCTCCTGCCCCGGGGGGGGGGGGGGCGCACCTGAGGCGGCAGCAGGCCAGCGTGTGTTTCCGTAATTTCCTGGAGAAGTCCTGCCTCCCTACTCACCTTCCCCAGCTCCGACGAGGATGTTAGAGAGACCGTGCTGCACAATAAACTCGCATCTGTCTTCTGCGTAAACTGGCTTCAATCTGCCTCGTTTTGAGGAGCCGTTGATAGCAGCAAGGACACAACGGGAGGAGAGGCAGGAAGGGCCGAACCCAGGAGGCACTGGCTTGCGCACTGGCGGCCGGTGGGGTCCCTGGGCAGGAGAAGAAGGAGCGAAACCCGCCACACATGTCCAATCCTGCCAGGGAGGCAGAGGTGGGAGGGCCTGCCAGGAGGCTGCGCGCGACCGACCGGCCGTCAGCCGGGGTGGGGGGGGGGGTGAGCCCAGCAGGCCGGCCTCACCCCTGTCAGGGTCCAGCCACATCCCCCCAATATGCATGTGCTGGAGTCCCACCCCAGGGCCCCCGAATGGACCCCTTTTGGAGACGGGGCTGTCGCAGATGTGCTTAGTTAAGATGGGTCCCCGTCCGACATGAGTGGTGTCCTCAGAGCAAAGGAGAAACCCGCAGACAGACACACACACAGGGAGGTGACCATGTGACGACACAGATGAGGGCGCCCCAAAGATCTCAGGCACTGGAAGCCGGGGCGAGGCCTGGGCCAGGCTCTCCCTTGCAGCCTTGGGAGGAACAGCCCTGTGCACGCCTGACCCCCACGGCTGGCCTCCGGAGTGTGGGATGATGAATGTGTCTGTTGCCGAAGCCGCCCAGGGCGGGGACGTCGATGCGCCGCCCCAGGACATTCACACGGCCTCCAGCAGGCCCTCCTTCTTGTCGTCTTTTCCCTACTGCCCTTCACAGCCCAGCGCGGCAGCTGGGTGTGGGCGAAGACGGGAGCCACGGGGACTGCAATCCTGCTAATTGGAACTAATTTGCCCAAGTTCCCGGGCAGGTCCCAACAGGAGGTGCTGGAAGGGGAGGCAAGACATTCACGTGACAAGCAGCGGTAGAGCAGGACTGGAACACAGGTGAGAACGGTGCCCTTCCCCCAGTCCGGGCGGGCGTTCGGCTCCGGGACGCCTGCCGGGGCCCCCGGGCTGGAGGGAGGACCCCAGGGTCACAGAGGGTACCACGACCCCGGTTACTCAGCGCCCGGCGTCCCACCTCCGCGCCCGCGTGGCCTATCTGCGCGGGCGTCGGCCGCCATGAGGAGTCTGTGCCCGGGTCCCACGCACACCGAGCTCTCATTACGATGTCCCAACTTGCTTCTTCCTCCCGAGACCCCCGGGGCCTGCGCGTGGGGCATCTCCTCCCCAGTCTCACCGTCATTTTTGTGCAGGCACAGCGGGGGTGCTGGTGCCCCACGTCCTGGTGCCTTTCGTCCCCACGTTGCTGTCAGGGGAAACCCTTCTTCCCCTCAGCCATCAACGAGGTCCGTCGGCTCAGGCTTCCGGGTCCTGACTGGGCGTGTGGGCCCCTGGGGCCGTTACGCAGTTTGCAACGGTGTGTCCAGTCTTCCCTCTGGACATGTGCTCCCTTACGGAGGGATGATGCCTTCCAGCCGCTACCGGCTTTGTCTGGAGGCCGGGAGACGGGCAGGTACTTGGACTACTGGGCCTGCGTGGGCAGCAAAGCACTCGTCTACACAGGCCTACATCCCGCTTCAGCGTTTGGGAGATTGTGCATACGAAAATTCCCGGGGCGACACTTTGCAGGACATTTTGGAGTCCTCTCTCGCCCGAGGTACCAAGCATAATCGCTCCCTGGAGCCACAGGGCCCCTAGCGGGCCCTCAGCCGTGCCAGTCCGTGTGGACAGCACCAGGGCCGTGGAGGAGCCCCCTTAACGGTGACTCCTAAGGCAGGTGCGGCCAACCCGGGCGAAGCCAGCAAGACCCAGGTCTGTGGTCACCACTGCCGAGCACAACAAAACTGCCACCACTTGGCGAGGCCGCGTCGGTGCTCCCGTGACAGCAGAGGGGCCACCGGGACCTAGCTGCCCCGAGGGAGGTTGAGAGGCCCTTGTTCCTCCCCAGGAGTGAGCACGGTGCCCGGAACGCGTTCTCCGCAAATGTCCGGGAGGCCGTGCGCTCCTCGGAGTAACTGTTTCTTTAGTGGTTTCAGCCGAGCTGACTGGCTTGTGATTTGCAGGAAGGGAAGTCAGGACAGAAGCCGCCAGACGCAGGGACCCTCCGAGGCTGGAGCAGAGCCATCTTCCCGCAGGAGCCCAGACTGTTCCACTGGCTAAATAAAACTGCAGCTGGCCGCCGGGGCTGGCCGGGCGCCCATGCACGCTTCTGGGGGCGCTCCAGCTGGCTCTGCGGTCGGGGCGCCGAGCGGCCTCTGGCTGCCTGGGTGCCGCTGCCCTGAGGCCGCGACGGCACTGCTTCCCCGGGGTCCCCGCTTCGGCGGCGGGACACCGGGCCCTGCGGCCGGGTGCGGTCGTTGGCGGCTGACGCGCACGGGATCACACCCGTCACAGAGCGGGCTGCCCACGGCTCGTGGAGGGCCCGGCGGGGGCCGGGCTGGAGCTCCCGGGAGGGTCGGCTTGCTTCTCGCTCCTAAGCCCAGAGGGAGTACAGCCAACGGCGGACCCCCGCCGTTTCCTCCCCCGCAGGTTTCCTTTGGCCTTGGGCTCCATCGGCCACGAGGATGGGCCTGAGCGCAGGAGGGGTGATGATCCAACCTGCCCCCACCTCTCCCTCCGGCAGCTGGGGGTGGCCCTCGTCCAGAGGGGCCTGAGGGGGCAGCACTGAGGGGGCGGGCCTGAGAGGACGACCCCGAGGGCTGGAAGCCCCGCCTGAGAATGACCGAGCGGAGGGCAGTGAGGGAGCCCGCAGACCAGCTCTCCTTTCACGGACGCAGAAGCGGAGACACCGGCCTTTCGGCTGAACGTACACCGATTCGTTTATGTCCCTTGTGCCAAAACCAAAGACGGGCTCCCAGGCGGGGCTGCTGGAGGGAGGCTGTCCCAGCTCAGGGCTTCCCCGTCCCCACCCACTCCCTGGTTCCTCAGCTGGTGTCTGCGGGGCACCTGCCGGCCGAGGCAGCGAGCGGATGAGTGCGGCTCCCGGCCCCTCATTCCCGAGGGAGAGGCAGTAAACGAGGACGCGGTGTGCAACCGGCCAGCGCTTCCTGGGGACGCGCGCGAGGGGAGGGGCTAGCAGGGCTCGCCACAGAGGCGTGGGGGGCACCGCCCGTGCCACCTCGGGCAGACGGCCACAGGCCCCGGCTCCATCACGGAAGACTCCGGTCTTGGCCGCGTGACCTCGGACGCCGCTCACCCTTCCCGGGCCTTCTATCCCCAGCTTACGGCCAAGCGGGTGGACGTCTGTCCCCAGAGGGCCATCCTGAGAAACCGGCCCCTGACTCCCCACGTGGCAGCTCGTGATGAGGTCGAGGGGCGGCCGAGAGCGCGAGAGAGGGAGAGCCTTCCGTCTTTGAATCCTTAAATCTACGGTCACCACAGTTGGTGAGGAACTCCTGGGGGCTTTCGTTAAAGTGTTGACAGGTTCCACAGTGGGCTCTGAGGGCTTCAATTTTTCTAAGCTTACGTCTGACGCTAGGCTGAGATCCCTCCGCAGGGAGCTCACAACACAGATCGTATCTCAGCCCAAGCCCTGTGCTGCAATCGAGGGTGAGTTTGCTCCGCAAACCACAGCCTTAGTGCTAAAACAAGACCGCTCACCCACCGAGACGAAAGATGGGAGACAACGCACCCTTGTTAGGAACAAAGCGCGCACTGACGGGTCTAGTCAGGGCACGCCGGGGAAGCGCGTCCCGGGGAGGACGTCACCGTCCGATCAACACCCGGCCATCCACGGCAGCCAAGCGCTTGCTGTGGACGTGCTTTTATCGAGCCCCAGGCCCAGGACTCCGCGGCGCGGGGGTCTGTCCTCACACCCAGCTCCCGCCGCATGGCCCGTGGCGCCCTGGCCCCAGCCTCCCCTTTCTCCACCAACGGCTTCGGGTGGCTCTGGCTTTCGCCCTGACCGCTGCCCCCCCCCCCCGCCCCGTCTCCACCAGGTGTGTCCCTGGCACAGAACTCTGGCGTGTTGCGTGCTGGCAGTCACTGGAGGTCACTGTGGGCATCGCATGGCCCCGAAATGGTGAGTTTTTCTTCCACGGCACAGAGGGAAGGGGGCACTTGGACGGCAGGGAAAACAGCACTCTCTAACAGAAACGCGTCCCTGTGGAGGCACAGGACGTGGGTGTGGGGCCCGCGGGACGGCGACGAGGCTGGCGGAGCCCGGGGGAGCGTCAAGCTGGCCAAGATAAAGGGCTACGGAAAGGGTGTGGCTTTGAAATATGAGAAAGAAAAGTGGTTGTGCTGTCACGGCCCATAAGCACGGCACTGCTTCATGTCCACAATTCCAGGAAGGGCTTCAAAGCTCGGCCAATCGAGGCAGAGAAAGCATGTGTCCGGAGTCACCTGCCCCCGACTTACGGCTGAGACTCCCCACCCACGGGCACCTGTTCCACGCTGGCCGCCCGTCTGTGAGCAGGAGAGAGTGTCCTGGGCCGGGCTCCGGTCGGCGGCGCGTGTCTCCACCTCTCGGGGTGCTCTCCAGGCCGGGGTCCGCTGCACCATTGCCTTTGTGATGACACCTCCCCACCCCGGCCCTCACCCGCACGCAGACCCCAGCCGGGACTCGACTCAGGTTTGAGCAGGGACACCGGCGGGGCCGTTCCGTCCGCTCGGTCGTGTCTTGGGGGCCGCTAAACCCCCACGTGTGGTCAGCCTGGTCCAGCTCCAGGCCTTGGGCGAGCGAGCCGGGCTCCCAGCCGTGGGCGATGATTTCTTTATTGACGAAGGGGTCCCGCGGGCTGAACAAAACCAGACTTTTCTCTTGGAGCCAAGAGGTTCTCCGCACAAACACAGATGCTTCTGATGAGAACGCCCTCCGACACTGGCTCAGCTTGCCACCCGCGGCCGCCCGTCGTCCCCAGCCGGGGTGCCTCTTGCTTTGGGGTCCAAACCTGACTCCCAGCTTCCCTCTCTTCCGGGCATGTCCTCGGCCAACTCTCTGGAGCCAGGTGCCCCCGGGTCCCCCGATTGGCGTGTTGAGTGTTACTCTGTGACGCGGGGACCACGACCGCCCTCGCTCAGCCAGTCCGTGCGGCCAGTGCTCCGGCCCTCCAGGCAGCAGACCCCACGCCTCCTCACAGAAGAGGTGGCCTGGGGTTTCATCCCAAGACATCAAAACATCATCCAGAAACGTCTCGTTGATGGAGTAACCGGGAAACACTCTGGTCAATGGGTTTCCTGGTTAAAGGAGTCTAAAACTGTTAGGTTGGAGGGTTTTCCCGGAACGTGTCCCTGGACCGCCACCTTCACTCCTGCTGCCCTATTACCCTATCTACAAGCCCCACACCCCGAAGACACGCATGGCCTTTCGCAGCTCAGAGACGAGACCGCGGCCGTTTTTCATTCTACAGAAAGAACCGAGCACAGTTCAGGTTTGCAGGCTCGGCGAGGCTGCTCCCGCCTCTGTGAATCACCCGGAAAGCTAACCCCGCTCAGTTCCCGGGGCAGGGAGGCTGAAGTCTGGCGAAGACAGACTGCCATATGGGGAGACGACCTGAGCAGACCGGGGACAAGAGAACGAGCTGGAGAGAAAAGGCTCTGTCTCTCCTCCACGGCAGGGCGGCGGGCTCCTTTGCCGGGGGCACTGGGGAGAAGCAGAGCCCGGCCTGCCTCTCCAGGAGCCACGAGGAGGTGAGCAGGAGGGGGAGAGTTTGCAGGGCTGAAGTCAGAAGGGTTAGAGCCTCCTGCTCAACTATGTCACAGGGCAACTTGCAGAGCGCCCTCCCGCCCTCCCCCTTCACAGGAGAGACCGCGGGGCCGGGGCCGCGACCTCACGGGCAGAGGAGCCAAGGTGCAGGTCGCCGCCCCGTGCAGGACGTGGCCCGTCCTCCACACTGCTGCTTGTCCTGACCCCCTGGCCCGAGAGCCCTCTCTGCGCTGGTCATCAGGCTGGTCCTTCCAAGTGCCCCATGCCAAAGTTGGCGGGGGGGGGGCAGGCGGCCGACCTCCCGGCTCAGGCTGGCTGGGCTCCCACCTGGCTCCCCAAGGAGGAGGAAGAGCCCGTGGGGACCGATGGGTTTGCAGCTGCTCGGGGCCAGCCGGCCACAGCCTGGGGACTAAGCGAGGGCCTGGACTCCCTGCCCTGTGAGACAGGTGTCAGCATGGCACCGGTTTATCGGGGGCCTTCTCGAGGAGGGCCTGGTGGGGCTGGGTGTGGGCTGAGGGGAGGGTCTGTCAGGGACGGGGCCCACCGGGCACCCCGCAGCCTACCCCCAAGCCCGGCCCCGGGAGATGACGAGTTTGGGGCAGATCTGACTCGGGGCGTCACAGGCCTCGGGGGTCTGGAGGCGGCGAAGTGACCAGGATATGGGCCAGGTGGCAGGGTGTGAGGACGGCTCCCCAAGTCTCTACTCAGAAGACTGCCCAAGCCCCACAGAAGGGCCAGGACACTCCAGGACAGGGCTGGCGCCCACGTCACCTCCGTGTGTCAGGTTTGGGGCCCCTGCACAAACATAGCTTCTGTGTTTGTGGGTCGTGAATGACAAGCGTGGAAGTACGGAGAACTTGGTAGACAAAGTGCCACAGCTGGTCACTCAGGCTCCCAAGCCCGGGGTGCTGTCTACTGTGGGGTTTCCCTCCCCTCAGCGGCTTCTCAGGGCCCCCTTCCCATGCCGCCCCCCCCGGCCTGGCGCCCACGCCCCCGTGCGCAGTGTGATGGAGTTGCCCCGAAGGCCACCCCTCTCACGAGGGCCCCGCCGTCTGGGTCTCCGGCTTCACCAAAGCCCCAGGAAGGACGGCTGGCTCCAGGAGTAACTAGGAAATCCAAGCCAAGGGGAAGAGCAGGCCACCTGTCACCAGCACCCAGGAGGGGAAGGAGGCCCAGCCAAGGGCGCCCGATGGGAGGACGTGAGGGGCAGAAAGAGCCAGACTTGCGGGACCAGCGGCCCTCGGCTGAGATTCATATCTGCCTGGAAACTACAACCAAAAGACACAAGGAAACCTAAATCTAGGTGCCACTGGATGGGCAGAAGGAGGGGCCCCGGACTCCCAACAGAGAACAGTCATGGAGCCCGAGAGGGGGTGAGGCACGGAGCGGGCAGAGCAAACCTTAGGGGCCCCTGTGGCTAGGGCTGCGGGCAGCCTACAGGGACAGGGAAAGGAAGGCAGGGTTCCTGAGACAGCTGAACCCAGATCTGTCACCCCAGGCTGTCCTGGGTCCCTCCCCCTCCAGCACTCAGCTCCTATGCCAGATGGTCAGTGCTGTCTCCGTGCACTGACTGTGCCTTAGTCACAGCCTGAATTAATTACATCGGTGGAGCTGCTCTCAGGGCCTGCCTGCCGACACTGTGAGCCAGTGACCCTTGCTCAGCTGGCACACACTGCTGTACAATGATGACAGACTCCCAACATCAGCTGTGTGGTGGGATGTAAGTGAGGAAACGTGCAAAATATGTTAATTCAGTGGGAATGGATGGAGGCAGGGATGGGTGAAGGGGTGGATGCATGATGAGTGGATGGATGGATGAGTGGATACATGGATGGAAGGGTGGGTGGATGGATGGATGGATAGATGTATAAGTGGATAGATAAATGGATGGATGGGTGGATGGATGGATGGATGGATGGATGGATGAATGGATGGATAGAAGGATGGATAAATGGATAGATACATGGATGGGTGAGTGGGTGAGGGAATGAATGGGTGGATGAGTGGATAAATGGATGGATGGGTGGGTGGATGG
>NW_026057586.1:625509-662892 GCF_023721935.1 Panthera uncia
GATAGATGGATGGATGGATAGATAAATGGATGGATGGGTGGGTGGAGAGTGGATGGATGGATAAGTGGATAGATAAATGGATGAATGGATGGATGGATGGATGGATAGATGGATGGATGGGTAAGTGGATAGATAAATGGATGGATGGGTGAATGGGTGGAAAAATGGATAAATGGGTGGGTGGGTGGATGGATGGATGGATGATGGATGGATAAGTGGATGGATGGGTGAGTAGGTGGGTGCATATATGAATAGATGCATGGATGGGTAGATGGGTGGTTGGATGGATGGATGGATAAATGGATAGATAAACGTATGGGTGAATGGGTGATGGATGGGTGATGGAAGGATGATGGATGGATGGATAGGTGGATGGATGAATGGGTGGATGAATCACTGAATGAATGTCAGGTTATCTCTTGTCAAAGCATGAGCACAAAATGAGAAAGCCCTGTGACCCTACAAGTCACTGAGATGCCCCCATCCCACCTCCGTGACTGCATCGATAGATGGGGATTTTGATTTGCCTTGTCTTCCTCACAGGATGGCTTTGAGGTCAAACGAGGAACAACACAGTTGAAAACACTTGGAAAACTGCAGTTGAATTATGTACAGGAGCCGTGTGCAATTATTACCTAGATTAAGTGACGTCTAAATTGGTGAAAATTTTGGGTTAGGGGGCATACTTTTAAAAAAATTCTTTATTCCTCTCAAGTATATGTAGTTACAGGGACTAATTGCTAATAGTATATTTTCAAGTTGAAGTCCTGCTGGGCCCACTTCAGTGACTAGGAAAGAAGTCTCATAATTAGTAGCCTTATTTGCACGCAAACAATGAGTGTTCCTAAAGTCCTTAAAACTGCTCTGTAAGACTAGCACTTACAACTTGTTTTGAGGGATTAAATTGCTTGGCAAACTCCTTTCTCACTAAAAAGTTGAAAAGTGAACCTGAATCAGTGAAACGTCATTATGTCCAATCATTTTACTTTCCAGGTTAAGGTAGACTTGGTTAAAATGTCTTCAGGTTTAGTCCATGAAAACAGAATTCACAAAAATTCAGCCATCTTCATTTTCGGGGCACGGAGCTAGATGTGCCGACGGTTCCCTGTGGGTTTCTGGGTGTGTGTCACTCGGGGCGAGACGGAGAGTGGCGTCCTTGAGAGGCAGCCCGACCTTGGCGAGGCCGCGGCGTGAGCCTGGCCGGGTCTCCGTGCCGGTTCCAGGTGAGGACGGCGTCGTGCAGGGGGGCGGAAGGTAGTGGGCTGAGGTCAGCCTGGACAACCCGTCACGGTGACCACATGACAGCACAGCCATGTGGGAAGCGTCCCCACCCACCTGAACACAGACACATTTCTGCTTCTCTGTCGCTTCCCTGGGTTCTGTTTGTTCTTCCTCCAGGTAAAAAGCATTCTTGGCAGCTGGAGTTGCTTTTCAGCCTCGGTTTGACGCTTTCCCTTCCGATTAAAATTAAGCGGGGCCCCAAGGCATATCTCGTGATCACAAGTCACTCTCTTGGCGAGCAGCGCAGGTTTCATGTGAATGGCATCATTGTTATGGGTACAAAATGCAGCGAAAATGGAAGCTGGGTTCCTGCCCCGACTGCTCCCCTGCCAGAGAAGCTGTGAGCAGGCACCAGGACTCCCGTGCTCAGCCAAGGCGGAGTAACAGAACCAGAGCCACCCTCTCACCAAACAAGCAAAAAGGGGGGAAGTATAGGAAACGTGTCACACATTCAACCCCAGGCAACGAGGTGGGGACCCAGCCGGCCTGAGGAAGCAGAGCTGGGAGCCCACGTGAGAGCCTGGACCCCTGCAGGGGTGAGGCCCCTCAGGGCAAAGAGCCGCCCTGGAGGATCCGAGGGGGGCAGCACTGGCCCTCACATAAGACCCCAGGGCGGAAAGCCACGCAGTTCACAGGGCAGCGGGCAGTGTCCCCAGAAGGGTTTTGCCTTAATAGTGGGCAGGATGAGCCCAGGACATGCAGCGAAAACGCGCCGTTCTGGACCCCCAACACAGTCTCCAAGTTTCCAGTTCTTCCCAAGTCGATCTACGGGTTTAGCGCGATTCCCATCGGCACCCCGCGCGGCTTCCTGGGGGCGTAGACAACTTTCTGGTACAGTCTACGTGGGAAGACACGGGGCCTGGGCAGCGACAGCGATTTTGGAAAAGATGCAGTGGGAGAAATTACTCGAGGGGATTCCGAGACTTACAGCAGCACTGGCAGCGGGGGCCAGCAGGGGGCTCGACCTGCAGATCCCGGGAAGGAAGACAGAACCCAGAAACAGACCCACACCACCCCCAAACGGACGGAGCAATCGGGTGTGTGAGGGGAAATGAACCCCAGATTCACACCTTAGGCAGAAAGTTAGCTCAAAAGGGATCACGGGCTCAAATGTCAAACCAACCTCTAAAACTTTCAGGACAAAACGTAGAAGGGACTCCTCGGGGCCGAGGGCTAGGAAGACAGCTCTTAGGCTCGACACCAAGCGCATGACCCGTCAAGGGAAAAACTGACAAATTGTGTCTCACCAAAATTCGAGTTTTTCTCTCCTAAAGATCTGTCGAGAGGCTAAGAAGACAAGCCACAGACTGGGAGAAAACATTTGCAAACCACCATCTGACAGACGACGTGCATTATAAAGACCCCTGAAACCTGATAGTTAAAACAAGACAAAAACAATCCTGGTAGAAAACAGGCCAAGGCACAAAGAGTCGTGTCACCAAGGAGAGCGCACCGATGGCGGCCGGGCGTGAGAAGCGCTCGCCACCAGCAGCCACCGGGCACCGCGAGCGCAAACCACGGTGCCACGGCAGCGCGCGGCGGCCAGGATGGCCGGCCTGCCGAGGATCGCTCACGGGCTGCTGGAGGGGTGCCGAGAGCGAGCGAGCGACTCCCCGGGGGATTGGGGCGCTCGGCAAACGGAGCGCGCTCTTGCCTACGGCCCGCGGCCGCTGCCTCGCGCCCCCGCCCCACGGACAGGAACCCCGTGCTCACCGCGATGAACACTCACGCGGGCACCCTTCGCGGCGGCCCCCCGGGGGCCCAGCCGCCCTCAGCGGGCGAGGACTTACAGGCGCCGGGCTCCACCCGTGGACGGAAGGGTGCCCGGCGGCAGGGAGCACGGAGGACGCACCCCGGAGGCACGGCCGGCTGCGGCCACAGAACACACGGGGCCACGGAAAAGAAACGGCAGGGCCGCAGATACGGAGCGCAGATGCGTGCGGCGGGGGCGACGGACGCGACCGGGGCAGCACATTGCACACTCACCACGCACCCTCGACGCACAGCACGCAGCATACGCACGCACACGCAGCACGCTCGGCCCACACCACACGCACTCCACACACACCCCGACCCTGGTCCCCTTCCTCAAGGAGTGTTTGAATTCCCGCCTCTTTCTGCTCGACATGAGGACACCCCCATCTTCTGTCCTCGCGCTGGAAGGGGGCGCCCGTGCGGCAGCGCTCCACCCGCCGGCAGCCCCCCGAAGAGGACCGTGGCCGCTGAGAGGCGGGAGACGCGGGGCAGCGGCGGAGCCCGGAGGTGCCGTCTCCGCTCCGTCCGGGGGGGGACGAACCCCAGGGCTCAGCCGGGGCGCATTCTCTTCTCAGTGCTGGGGCGGGAGGCTCAGCTCAGCGCCGGCGGCCGCGGGCTTTCAGACCCACCTCTGTCCTCCCCACGCAGCGGCTGCCGACAGCGAGAGGGCCCCTCTGTCCGCGCGGGCTCCCGTCACCGGCTCCCAAAGGCCCACCTCCCCACGTCGGCACTCTGGGGGTTGGGGCTCCAGTGCAGGAACTCTGGGGACACGCACACCGCCCGTCACGGATGCCACGAGTGCATCAGCTCTGGGGAGGACAGCCCCTTATTTTACGGACGGGGACGTTAGCCTGCCGTCAGCTGAGTCCCCGGGGAGACAGTGCCAAGCGGGGCGAGACGTGCACGACATTTACACCGAGAGAAGTGAGGGCAGCAGGAGGGGCAGCAGAGGGCTCCATCCAGGACGCGAGTCTGGCTGGGCAGCCGGGAGGGCCACAGGAGGAAGCGGGGCACCGTGTCTCCTCTCCCAGCGGCACCGCCTGGGCCCCGGATCCCACCCCTTTCCGCGCCCAAACTAACCTGGCTGGTATGACCCGGATTCTTCTTATTTCGCTGTAACTCTTTGCTTTGTGGATTATTAGTTTTGTAACACAGCTGCCTGATGACGGGGCTCAACGCCACCAGGGACATCTGGTCCCGGCTGCCCTGAGGGGGGGAGGGGGCGGCTCTCTGCGTCTCTTCGGCCGTCCATCTGTCTGTCCTCTCCCCCTCACACGTCCGGGGATCTGTGGGGACATCCGCACGCGGCCTCCCCACGGCGTGCTCCTTACATCCTGGCATCCGGGCGTCCAGGGGAGTGTCTGAGAGGTTGGGCCACCTGGAAGCCGAGGACAGCCATGTCCACTGTGATGGCGTCTGCCCGGGCCCAGGGCCTGGCCACGTGAGGGTCAGAAACACGGGCTTAGCCCTCATGGGAAAGAAACTCTGCCCCTGCCCGCTGCCCCCTCGTCCCTCCCGGCCTCTTGCGAGCGCCCGGTGTGCCTGGCCTAGGATCTCTGCGCTGGTGGTCGCCCCCATGGGGCACTCTTGCTCGGGACAATGTCACCTCTTCGAGTTTCCCTCAAGGTCTCCCTGACCCCCGCTCTGCTCCCCGCTGGCACCCCTCTTCCGCACGGCTCGCCCGCCCTGCCGGACTGCGCATGGGCCCTTCCACGGGGCACGGAGGTTAATGGCTCTTTTCCTCCGGAGGAAGTCTTGTCCGCCGTTACACCAAGCTTCTAGAACATGCCCCGCACAGAGGTGGCACTTGGTCTGTGTTGTGCTCTGTTGCTGACTGCACCGTACAAGGGAATCATTGCTCCGTTGGAGGAGAAGGGAGGGGTATCCCCAAATCACAAAGAAACTCTGTGCCCGTGGCTTTGCCGTGCAGCCTGGGGTGTCCGGCCACGGCCTGCCACACACGGAGGTGCGGAAGGAGGCTGGGCCTGTGGGTCCCCAGAGGGCTGTGCCGGGGATGCCAGTTCAGGGAGCTGGCAGGGGGCAGTGGCTTTGTCGGTCTCAGCTAATGTTTTTGGGCGGTCCCGGCACCCTTCTCCCTTCAAGATTCAGGGCTCCTGCTGCTTCCCAGGCAAACGTGGAGACCCTCAGCCCGGGGCCGCTGGCACCCTCCAACCACAGGGCGTCACTTTTAAATGGTGGACACAGCTTCACACCGCAGGAATGACTTTCTAATGGCGGAATCTGGGCCTTCCCGGTGCTGTAGAGACGGGACCCCAGGGTCGCCGCACGGGGACTGGGTGGAGTGAGCGGGGAGGGAGCACCGGTGACAACATTCACAGCTCAGGACCTTCAGAGACAAACCACAGATGGTCTGGAAAACGCACCTCTTCCAGAGGAGCGTGTGTGGACCAGGGTGCCCCTGGCGGGTGGGGCTGACAGGCAGCAGGGACGGTCTGTGCAGCCCAGGCCGGGCTCCAGAAGGGGCAGCTAGGAGGGAAGGGCTCGATCGCCGCCCCCTCCTTCCAGATGTGACTGGGGCTTCCTCCAGATCAAGTCCTCCTCCCTCCTCAGCACCCCTCCTCGACTCGGGGAGAATGAGGAACGGAAAATGATACAAAAGGCCCTGACAATTACAGTTGTTACTGCCAGTAACTCCCGTGCTGGGCACCTTGTGGAAGGAGCCACTCGGCTGCGACCCGCCGGTCACAGACACAAGGGCCCAGCGAGAACGCGACTGTTAGAAGGTCACGCGGGGCAGAAGATGGCAGTCGTCCTCGTGGCAAGGTCAGGACACCGAGCGCCAGGCCAGCAGGGCCTCACGGGAGCCCAGCACAGCCGCGCATCTCCGGCGACAGCGGTCGTCTTTGCTCTTCTCCCCGCAGCGTCCTCTGTGTGTGGCAAGTAAAACAGCGACACGTAACTCGGGCTCCGGTGGCACCTCGCGAACTGCTCGGACGTTGGCGACCCGGTGGCGGTGGAGGCACGAGGGCGAGACCCGCCCTCCCCTTGGACACAAGTGAGCATCTGGTCATCTTATACTTAACGTCATGTCTCCTGGCAGGAAGAACCACCAACGCGATGCAGTTCACACAGACGACCGCAGATTAGGCTCGTGATCTGGGGTCTGTGTTAGGGACGAGTACGTTTAAAACTGGACAAGAGAAAGCCGTTCTTCCAAACGTGAGACATACAGGGGCGTCTGGGGGGCTCGGTCAGTTGAGCGTCCACCTCTTGATTCCAGATCAGGTCGGGATCTCCCGGTTGGTGAGATCGAGCCCTGCGTCGGGCTCTGCGCTGGCAGCTTGAGGCCTGCTTGGGATCCTCTGTCTCCCTCCGCACCCCCCACCCCGCCCAAATAAACAAATAAACTTAAAGAAAAGAGTGAGGCAGTTACCTAAGTACCCAAGAAACGCGCTCCGAGGGACGGGCCCCAGACCTGCAGGCAGGGACTCAGCCAGTGTTCCCAGCAGCCAACGGTGGAGGCGGCCCGGATGTCCACCCGCCAACGAGCGGTCCACAAACTGCTCTAGCCACACAGCGGAGTGGGTTTTGGCCACCTAGTGAGTGAGGTGTGGAGTCCTGACAAATGCTGTGATGTGCACACACCCTGAAACCATTCTGCTGAGTTCTTTCACTCAGGGCCACCTGCTGTACGGGTGGACGGATATGAAGTCCCCAGAAAGCACAGGTCCTCAGAGACAGAGTTCACAGACGTTACCAGGGGCTGGGGCAGGGGCGACCGCTCGATGAGTCCAGGGGTCCCTTCGGGGGTGACGACGTACTCGGAACCAGACAGAGGCGGCAGTTACACAACACCGTGAACGTGCTCGGTGCCACTGAGTTGTCCACTTTAAAAGCTTAATTTCATCCTGTGTGCATGTCTTTAAAGACCGTGGTCTCACACAGGCCCTTCATCTCGGGCTCTGCACCTCCTTCCCAGGTACAGCAGCTTCAGCACAGCCTCTGTGCTCCAACGCGGGACGCGTTTCTCGGGCAACATGTAACGACAGTTGTGCGGGGATACCCTCCTTGCGATGTTGTTGGGACACCGCACAGGGAGGTCACAGACCCTCCTTGGAGCAAAGGTGGGGGCGTGGAGAGTTGTCCCCAGCTGGGACTCCGACTGCTCAGGTCAGAGGACGCCCTTGAGATGGGGGAGCTAAAGTACCCGGATTTTTGCTTAGGTTGAGCATGGTTACGAGGAGGGCCTGGATGTTTGCCGGACCTTTCCATACCACCCGGTCTCAAACGTGGGAAGGGCGGGACCGGCAGCAAAGGGAGGAGGAGTCTGCCCTACGGGCCCCGGGCACGGCCCCGGGCACGGCTTTGCGCCACAGCAGATGGTTCTGGGGCACGTGCCGCCCGATCCCGGTCACCGCGAGAAACGAGTGGCTGGCAGGCAAGTGGCCCCGATGCTCCAGGGGCCCGGCCAGCGTGGCCGTGTGAGGGCAAAACGCCTTGCTAGAGGCGAGCCCGCGCTACGCTTCCCTTATTACCCAAAATCAACCCAAAAGAAACAAAACTAGGTCAACAGGTATTTGCAGAAACCCCACCTTTTGGGCAGAGACCGTCCCTTAATTCGTGGATTCGTATTTTTGTTTCTGGAATATAAAATCCTATTGTTGGGCAGGGGGGTGTGACAGGTTTATAAAAACTCGCTTTGAATTTAATAGCTTCCAGGACATTCTTCAGGGATGCCAGTCCGGTCTGGGGCCCCGTGGGTCTGCTCTCAGGAGGGGCAGATGGCACTCCGGATCCCCTCTGTGTCCAGCGGGCTCGGGGCTCCTGGCCTGTGACGGGCCCCGCGGGTCCCCTCTTGTCCACGGCCCCCCCCCCCCCCCCCGGCCCCCGCACTCCCCTCGGAGGGAGCAGGTGCTTGCCAACCCCGCTTGCTAGGTGACCCAGGTTTCTCTAACACTCCACCTCGTCTCGGCAAAACAAAGAGGAAATCTTGCATTTCAGGAAGTCCTAAAATCAAAGCACCGTTTGTGACAATTCAGAATCATCAGTGCTGGAGAAGTTCTGGGTTTCGCGCTGGCTTTATGAACAGCTAGACAGCGTTTCCCTACCTGAGCTGCAGTGGGTCTGGTGGGGAAAGGGGCCGAGCAGCTGGAAGGAGCGAGCAGAGCGACAACAGGTCTGCGGACACACGTCATCTTCCCAAGTGACGGCCGCGTGGCACGCGGGCGTGCGCGTGGCCACAGCCTCGCCCGGGTCGCCCTTCGGAGTGGAAGCGTTTGGCTCGAGTGAAAGCTCCCTGTCCGCCCGGCCTGGGTGAGCGGCTCTGAAGCGCGGCGTTTAGAGCATCTGCGGCCGCGGCCACACGGCCGCCTCTTCCGTGTTCCGTGCAGGCCTCTCCTCGGACGCGGAGGAGGGGACCCCACTGCAGGGGCAGCCGGTGCTTTGTGGTCGTGCCGGGACGGCTCTGCCCCACAGCGCTTCGTGCAGATGCCAGCGGAACCGGGAGATACCGCAGGAAGTCCCTGAGAGCCGGGTAGGATGGTCCGCGCACGTAATGAATCACCGGCAGACTAAGATCGTCCGGCAAAAAAATATTGCTTTATTGGATCTATTTCCTAAGCACAGACAGCGGACACAAATACCAAACGTCTCCTCTCCTTAGGACAGCCTACCGAGCAGTGTTCCATGCGAGTCCTGGGGCGCTAACTGCGGGCTGCGGTCTGGGCTACGGGCGGGGCAGCAGCCTGGGAGAAGCGGGGTCACGTCTACGCGGAGCCATACACCGTCGCCCGTGGCAGTTGTGTGCAAATGCTACAGATGTGGCTTTCGGGGCCGTGTCCTTTCTGGGAGTCAGACAAGAATAAGACATAACCACACTGAAGAGCAGTTTTAAAATCATCGTTTCTGTGGGAGAGCGTTCTCTACCGTGACGTTATGTTTCGTTATTGTAACTTACGACCTCCGCCGGCGGGTGCAATTCAGGCATGTTCCATGAGGGGGCATGAATTCCTAAGGCACAATTATTAGGTTAGCCAATTAGACCATGCTTTTTGGTTACGTGGAACAACAGGCCACTGCTAGGAACAACGTGTAATAAGCTGTTAATTGCACAAACGCAGTAGTAAAGCTTACACTAACCTATCCGTTAACAGTAACTAGTCGGAAAACACACTACAGTCGCTGCGTGTTAAAACGTTTTTGGTAATCGTTGTCTTAGATGAAGCGGAGATATAAGGCTTCTGTGAAGTAACAATCTTACAGCTGAACAAATATATTACACTCCTCTTGGGATGTTATTTACAGTGACTGTCCCACCTGCCGTCTGGTAGCATCCAGGCGTTGCGAACGCACGTCTCCCGGCTTTCTAAAGTGCTCGGCTGACGGCACGAGACGACGAAGGCCCGCTGGAGGGACGTGGGCCCAGTGCACGCAGCTGAAAAGCCAGGCTTTGTCTTAGATGCACCTTCCGGAACGGACGCTGGTTACTGCTGCTGACACGGCAGCCCTCGCTGGGCAAAGACCGGACGTCACCGCCTCTGTCGTTATTATCTGTACTTAAATATGTGCCCAATCTGTACATACATGCAAACGCAAGAGCTGTCGTGTGGCAGACAGACTTTTTTCGTCCAGCAGCCTATCTTGTGCTGTCATCTTACGCGCGCTACGCTCAAAGCCAGATTAAAAACAAAACCCTAGCATGCTACAATTAACGATCCTATGGTTCCAGTAACACGGGGGAGGGGGCAGGTGACGAGAGCGAGGACAAAGCAGAAGGTCTCTACGATGCACCGAATGAGGCAACAGATTGCACGCTGCAGCCCGAGGAAAGCTGAGAAAAAGCAGGAAGCACGTGTGAGGTATTTCTCACAATGCCTACCTAGCTTGCCAGTATTCTCCTAATTTACACAAGAGAAAGCCTCAGGATGAAGTGTCTTTATAGCTTCTGCTCCTACAAATACTCTCCTGGTAGCAGACTCAGGGCTCCCCCGTGGCGCCCCGATGCTGGGGTCTGCGTAATAAGGCACTTCCAGCACTGGAGTCCCCCCGTGGGAGGCGCGCCCCTTTCAGTCTTGACACGGGAGGAGTGGCCCGTCCCGCCAGCCGCCGGGCAGCTTCTGTGAGCGGACAATGCAAATCTTCATGAAGCCGGGGATCTGACCGGCACCAGGGCTCTGCTCAGTTTACTTGAAGTCCTGGTGCCGAAGCTCAATGGTCAGCGGCCGAGTCGACACCATGCGGCTTCGGAGCGAGTTCCGTGTCGCCAGCTACGATCAGATGTTGGTGCTGGAGAGATCGTTCCGGATTATCTCATTTACTGCAAGAAAACACAACGGAGAAATCATTAGGGAAACGCTGCTCTGCCCAGAAGCGTATGTAAGAACCAGAAATCCCATCAGCCATGCTTTCGGGCAGTCTCGCGGAGCCCACGACAGGGGGTCTCTGGGCAGGATGGAATTCCTTCCTGCTCCCCACCGCGGGCCTGGGGTGCCCTGAGCCGGCAGCACGCAGCTGTCCAGGACCCGGCTCCACGACTCCAGGGGCCGGCGGTGGTCGGGTTACCGCTCTAGTCCAGAAGCACGGTTGCGAACCGGCCCCGCGACGGCGGGCTCCGGGAGAGGCGCCAGGCGCCGGTCCGGGTGCCGTGAGCGCGTCTTCTCCAGGCAGGAGCGCACAGCTGGCGTCTCCACGGGAAGAGGTGGAGGCACCCCCGTGAAGTCCATGCTCAGAGAACCCTCCTCCTTGCTCTCGTCGTCGGACAGGCCACGTCCGAGAGGAGGGCCGACCACAAAGCGGCCAGGGCCTCCCTTTGTTTGTGGCTCTTCCTCCATTTTTGTTTCCTCGTCCATGTCCACTATCAGCGTGTGGTTTTTGGCAGCAGGAGAGGAAATGAGCGAAGCTGGCAAAGGCCATCGTGAGCGAGCTGCACAACATCCCTCTCTCCACCCCGTGACCGGCCCCCAGGCAGGGGACGCGTCCCCACGGCCCACTTTGCCAAGAGAACTGGGGGGGTGGGGAGCACACGCTCACGTCACGGAACTGCCCGGGCTTCCCTTTGCCGCCCAGATAAATTCCGTGTGTTTCTGCAAAGGCCCCAGCGGGTCCGAGGGCGGCTTCCTGCAGCCGGCAGCTGGCACACCTGTCATCACCCCCACCCCTCCCCTAAATGCCCTTTCGACACCCCTACTATTGTTAAGAACAACAATAATAAAACGGGGTTGGGGGGACCAGGAACTGTGTCATATGGGTGCTGATAACAGCCCGGCTTCACAGGCGGGAGCCTGCCCGCGAAGCCCCAGGCCACCAGCTCTTCCCGAAGGTGCAGCCCGGGCTCAGACCCAGGGCCATGGCGTCCCACACTGTGCCCAGGCCCACCCGCGGCCTGCAAGGGGGCCGCCTATGGGGTGGGGGGTGGGATGAGTCACTCAATGCAAACACCAGAAGCACAGCAGGCCAGAGTGGGCGCCAGGCCAGCATGCCTGCAGAGGACACATCTGCCGGGGACACGGACGTGATGCACGAGCCACACCTTCTCTGAAGATGGCACTGACCTTCAGGCACAAAACACCGGAGGGGCCGTGGCTCACGCCGGGCGAGTGACTCTTCCCAGCTGCTGATGAGGCCCGGCTGCTCAGGCCAGCTCTCAGGACAACACCCGTCCCTGGAGCGTCCCAGGGGTCAGCCACACGCAGTTTCTCTGCGACACTCTGGCCGCCCAGCTTTGCGAGGCCCGCTAGAGAGCCCTGAGAAACGCGCGGCCGAGGCACCTGGGAAGGCAGGGAGAGGTGCTCCCCGCTTCCGCCGCCCGGACCACACGGCCTCCCCCGTCACTTGACCCCGAGACTGCCCTGCGCTCCCAAGGTCCCAGGTGCCACGGGCCCCTGGAGCACGGGCACAAGGGCCTGGGCCACCAGCGACAGCTCCCCTCTGCCTCCCGCTTCACTTGCTGGGCCTTCTGTTTCGAGAGGCGCGCGTCCAGCTGGTATTTTGCAGAAGAGCTGACACAGAAGAACATTCGCACAGAGAAGGATGACGAGCGCGAGCTTCCTCGGGGCCCTGCCTTGGCGCAGAGAAGGTCCTCCTGCCATTCGTGTGTCTCCGGACCACGCGGGGCAGGCGGGACATCCTTAGGACGGCACGAAGCCGCGTGCGGAAAGCCCAGCCCTGCGGTGGCAGCTGGCAGAGGTGGCGGCGACCGCCACCCCCCCACAGAGCACGTCGCCACGGCCGGCGTGGCACCGGGCGGTTTAGAAGTCTAAAAGTCTCACATCCTCCTACGCTGACCAGGCCGGTGGGCCCAGGAGCCCTTCCTGACCCAATTTCAGATGGAAGTCTGGGGGGCGTCTGTGGCGACGTCTGGGCTCCGGGCCCGGCAGGTGATGGCACGGTGGGACGGGGGGTCCGGCCACCACAGGCCTGCCTGGGTCGGGGGCTGCAACACTCAGCCATGACAGCTTGTGCAGACTCGCCCTCCTGGACAGGACGCCCTGAGGGACGGGCCGGACTTGTCAGTTACACACACGGGGGTCTGGGTGTCACTGCTCCTTCCACTGCCAAGGACAGCGAAGTCTCAGACCAGAGATGCGACCCTAGTGAGATCACTGACCAGGTGGGGGGGGAAGTTCTCAGGGGCAATAATGACCGGGAAGTCGGGGCGTTCTGAGGGGCTATAATGACGGAGATGTGAGGGAGCCAGACAAAGAAAAATGACGGAATCTGCGGGGCCTGATGGTTAATAATGAGGGAAAATGTGGGGAAGTCACAGGGGTAATAACGCCAGAGAATGTGGGAAGGTAGAGGGAGTAATAATGATGGGGAAGTGTGAGGGTCTGAGAGGGAATAACGATGGGGAATGTGGGGAGGTCTGAGGGGTAATTATATCGGGGAAGTTGGGGAGGTCTGAGAGGTAACAGTGACGGGGCATTTCAGAAGGTCCGAGGGGTAATAATGGCAGGGAAACGTCGGGAGGTCTGAGGGGTAATGCTATCTGGGAATGTGTGGGCGTCTGAGGGGTAACGATGACAGGGAATGTGGGGACACCTGAGGGGTAGTCGTATCTGGGAATGTGGGGACGTCTGACGGGTAATAAGGACAACCAATAGAAGGGAGGCTTGAGCAAAGCAGCCACGAATCTTCTAGTTCGCCCGGGTTACACAGAGCACAGGAAAAACAACATCTGTGTGACACGACAAAAGGGGAAGCAGCCTCAGGAGCGGGCTTCCCCTTGCTGCCCACCGGGTCACCTGAACCTTGAAGGGGGAGCCCGAGGTGGGTGGGGGTAGGGAAATCACTCAGCGCACCCTGAGCGGCCCAGGGACCCGGCGGAGCGCGTCACGGCCCTCTGTCCTGGCACCTGCCCCCACCCAGGCTGGCAGGAGGGTCTCAGGAGGGCTGGGAGGGCCGTGCTCCTGGCCCGTCACTGGCGTCCGTGGGTTTCTGAGAAGTCACCGGCCCCGCCTGCCTCCCAGCAACGGCCGGCCGGAAGCGAGCGGTCATCCGATGCCCCCGTCCTCCAGGCCTGGCACCGTCAAGCAGCGTCACAGCGCGGCAGGCACCTTAGCACCGCGCTCAGGACCCACGCGCACACGCCAACGCCCTTCGGACCCACCCTGAGGTCCCCTCGGGAGCGCACGGGGCAGCCGCAGCTGACAGAAGGGGCAGGTGGACCAGGTCCCCCGCACAGCTCGGCCGCACAACTGAGGGCGGGACAATCGCACAGCCACGCTGTTTCACAATCTGTGCCTTGGCCTTGCGGGGAAAGCCACGATGGCTCCCGCTCCAGACGGACCTCAGGCAGGGCCCGAGCGCTCCGAGGGCCGGGTTGAGGACGAGAACGCGGGGTCCCGTCGCCCCTGGCCTCACCCTGGCCACGGCCTCCCACTTGTCTTCCGTGAGGTCACGGTTCCGAGGCCCCGTGAGTCCACAGCCGCCCCCAGGGGCTTGTGCTGGTGACTTTGGGGGCGGTTTTCTCTCTGTTACGGTTTCCTACAGTGTCTCCTCTCTGCTGATAGTTTCCATCTTCTTATTCAGCTTTTCCACCGACACGAAGGGTTTTTTCTCTGTACGAGTATTTTGAACTGCAGGTAACATGTGACCCTCGCAGCTTGTCAGACACCTAAAAGAGGAACCTTTGCTTTGCTTAGTGTCAGATGTCCCTGCAGCAGGATGTGGTGAGCTGTTATACCACAATTTAATTTAATGAGAAAGGTTTTTTCCCTCGTATTTAAGTTTTCTCTCAAGTGCTCCCAAGGTGGAAACTACTGTTTTTTTTCCTGAAACTTCTGTGGCAGTTTGAATTCTTGTTTTACTCTGGGATACGTGTGCAGGATACACACACACACACACGCCCGCGCCACCTCGATGTGCAGATCTGAGACGGAGTGAAAAGAAAACTCGTGTTTTTTTAACATTTAAAGTCTAAAACGTACAAAGCACAGGCAGGCGCTCTCACCTCCGCTCACGTTATCTGTCCACCGTCACTGGAACCTTCCAGCAACACACACAGATCTCGCGGCGATTTACAAATAAGTTCGCAAAGTAATCAGTGAAGGGTCCTTTCTAAAATTAAGTAAAATTTTTGTATTTTCATCTAACGAGTTTCCTTTTCAACACCATTTTGAAAAAAACGGACTTTACAGCCTCGTGCTGTAGTGAAATGGCCTCGGTTTACCCCTGGTGCGCTTCTGTCGGACTCTCCTGAGACAACGTGACCGAAGGGGGCGGCGAGGGTCTGAACCTCACTGAACATGTTTTCCTTCTTGACGCCTCGCTTATAAGCCCAGTTTCCCCTTTTCGGAATTCCTGGTTTGCGAAAGCGGCCAAGGATCTCAATCAGAATGTCAGGAACCAGCACGGGGCAGGTCGGCCCCGCACGTAGGCAGCCCCCCCCCCCCGCTCCCCACACACACGCACGCGCACCGTTGCCGTCCCCCGCGACAGTCCCAGGAGGGAGGGGAGGGAGGCAGACGCCGCGGTCGCAGGTTTGGAAGCAGAGAGTGGGAGGGAGGCTCGGCAAGTGGCCACGGCGGCCCTCGGGCTCACGGGTGAGGAGCTCCGCCAGCCCAGGGTCCGCGCCCGCGCCCGCCAGGCCCCCTCCTCCCAGCCTGGCCTCTACTCTGCCCCTGCCCCTGGTCCCCTCTGTGCCCGCAGGGCTGCTCGGGGCTCAGAACCCGGCGTGAAGGGTGGGGAAGGGCCGAAGGCAGGGCCGCGTTCCCCTCTTCCGCGGCTTCTCTTAAAACACCACCCCCCACTGGCGCCATGCACACAGATGTGGCATTCTGTTCCGTTTGTGCTAAAAACACCTACTTTTTTCATTCATTTCTCCTGTACTAGCTGTTCTGTGCCTTGAAAAAAAATTTTTTTTTTTCAAGGAGGAGAAGAAGCAAGCGACCGGAGGAACCAGGAACCACTCGGGTGTCTGTACGGCCACCAATTTTCCACTGCATCGTCAGAACGAACACCGCACATCAGCATTTCCTTTGCTCTGAAACAAACAGCAAAGGGAACTGACCGCCCTCAACTCGATCACACAGATATCAAAGCCAGAGGTTTGCTGACACGCTGTACGGGAAACTTCATTCAGAAATCCCAGCGGCGTGGCACGGCGGTCCCAGGCGCCGCACGGACGGTCTGCCGGAGGCCCTGACACGACGCTGCCCGCCTGACACGGGCCCTGCTCTCACCACGTGTGCCCACTCGACCGGTTTTAAGTCTGTTTTTCCGATGTGATGGCCTGGCACAGCCGCCCGCTGTCAACACACCTTGCCTGCCCGTGGGGGCCTCTCTCGGCCTCCGAGGCAGCTCGCTCATCGCCGGCCTGGGGAGGAGGGTGCCGTCCATCTTTTCGGCCCCCACACTTCCTCCGCGACAGCCCTCCTTCCTACCCCGAGGGAAGAAGTGATGGTGTGTGCATCTGTACTTGACTTTAAATGACAGGGGCTTGGAAGTGATGACGGCATCCTAAGACTAGAAAGGAGACCCGGGGTCCTGACAGTGTGTCCCTTAGATCCTAAGAACTATAGGACGCTGTGCGATCAGAGTTAAAATAGAAACAGACTCTGGGAGGGAAAGCAATCCCCAGAAAGTGACAGAAACGACCCAGCATCTAGGTGGTGCTTGTTTTGAAAGGCGGCCCGACCCCTGTTGTGCGGGGTGTGGGGGGTGCCCGGGGCCGTGAATGAAGCCACTTCAAAGCCAACAACTCCTCGTGGTCCCACGATCCTCTAACTTTCTCAGAACTCAAGTCCCTTCACGTGATTGCCGCGCCATTTAAACGCCGGGTCAGAGATTCATGAACGGAGGCCTGTGACCTTCCCCGGAAAACCCGACGTGAGCTCTTTGCGCCCCAGACACCCGCTCTCAGGGCGGACGCAGCAGCGGGAGGGCCGGAGGAAGACGACCTGGGTCCTGTTCTCACCCTGCCCCTGCGCCTGACTGGAGCCTGAGGGTCTCCTCCGTGACAAGGGGGCTTGGCCGAGACCCCTCTCTGCCCTCCGAGTCGGGGATGCCGTGACCACGCCGAACGGAGAAACCAACCTCCCGGCTGGAGTTGTGCGTGCCGAGCGCAAGACAGGCATGAACCGCACGGCACCCTCCCCAGCCCTCTGGGAGGCGGATGTTATTATCGTTCTTCGAAGATGGGCCCAGAGAGGGCAGGGGACGCTCCAGGCCTCACACAGCATCGTCAGCGGCCTGAGCGACGGCCTCCTTGGGGACAGGCTCTCCAGGCTGGCTTTCTGAACGGCAGGGGGACGCGTCGACGCTCCCAGCGCGTGCTCAGCCAGCCTGCTTCCAAAGCCGACGTGCCGCAGGACTGGCACTTTCCGGTGAACTTTCAGTTTCCTGTCCGTGGGAAGAATGGACTTTCGGGCATGTCAGCGGAGGCCTGGGCTAGGCCACGCTGCACGCGCGCTCACAGAGACTCACAACGGTGCCGAGAGGCGGGGGTCATTTCCGTGTGTTGAGTTTCAGTATTTCCTGCACAGCGTGTGCATTCTTTACAGGATCAGAGCACCTCTCCGTGTAGGCGTGTCGTGGGCTAACGCAAACACGGGCCGCGCGCCCCGTGTCTGTCACAGAGCGCCGACAGCCCCGGACGCAGCCCTGAGTGTCGCCCGGGGCGAAACAACTGAACGGACGCCCCCGGGCTGCCTCTGCCTGGCCCCACAGGCCTGGGACCGTGGGCGGGGGGGTCTCTGTCCCCTCTCCCTGGCAGGAACCAACCCATCAGGGTCGTGGGGCCCACGTGCGGGGCTTCGGGGAGGGAGGACACGGGAGAGGCGGGTGTCCACACAGACACTGGGCCGACTTCCTCGGGAGCTGGGTTTGGGCCTCGGGAGTAAGAAATCCAGTTCGGCAACGTTCCCACAGCCACTTTTTTTCTTTGCTTTAAAAGAGTTCAGTGAAGACGGCTAAGGGCTATACTTCACAAGTAACACTCTCGCGTCTGCCGTTTGAAAAAAATATCGATTGCGTCGGTACTCGTTAACTTGATTACATAAAACACATTTTTAAAGCATCTTCCTCCTTTCCGATAGTGAGGTTAGTTCTGCTAAGGAGACAGTTGTCCCGGGAAGTTTTAAAAATTCACAGTCAGCCTGGCAGGGCCACTGTTCCTTTTTCATTTCTGGTTTGAGGACAGGCCACGATGCCGCTTTTTCACGAAGAGGACGACTTTTCAAAAGCCATCGCTGTCCTTTAAACACAAGCCACGTGGGAAACAAACAGGCCTGAAGGATCCACACAGGATTAAGTTCTGGGCGCAGGTCCTGTGGCCACAGCGGCACTGTCTCGTCCCGTGGGCCCGCTCGAAGCTCACGGCCAAATTACGTACCGCGTGTCAAGAAACGTACGAGGGTGGTTGGTACGCGCTTACTCAGTTTTTTCTGAGGGACGGCAAAATGCGTGCCCTTCATCAGAGACATTTTTATTTTTAAGGGAGAGCCAAAATAGCTTTGTGAGGAGCAAAACAAAACAGGAAGGCCGTTCTCCCCATTCCTATAACTAAAAGATAATTTTAAAAAGTATTTGCTAACTTTCCCAGAAAATACACCGTTAGCTAAAGTTAGCGCTGTAACCCGAGAGGATGATAATTTAGGCAGACAGCAGCGCAACCAGAAATATCGCTGGCCAGGTAGTGTCTGCCGTGTGAACCTTTCCACGGCCAGTGGTTCTGGGACGCGGAGGCCACCGGACGCAAACCCTAACGAGCGCGCGGGTCCTCGCTGCCGAGACCTTCCGTGCGGAGGGCGTGGTCCACGCGGTCGGTGGCCTGCTGGACACACGGTGTTCACACGCGCCGCTGCACAGACGTAGCCAGACCTCCTTGGTGATTGAAAGCATTGTGGCAGGCGTGGGCAGTGCGTGAAAACGTCACGATAAAAGCCACCGCTTGGAAAGGTAGGAGCAGAGAAGAACACGCTTTTGTTCCCCCCAAGCACGGGTGGGTGCTGAAGAAAGCTGGAGCCGTCTCTCGTGCGGGGTTTTAATTTCTTAAAAGAGGCAGCGTCTTACAAAGTCCGCCGTCCCTACCTCCTCGTTCACAGGTGGGCGCTCCGTCCGTGGCCTGGTGTGGACGGCGGGCTCAGCGTCCATGCGGCCCCCACCTGGCGTGGCCGGTGCTGTCCCCGGCCCCGCACGGCCTCGGGCGAGAGCAGGTGCCGTTCTGCAGGACTGTCACAACCATGGCAATTCTGAAAATGCAGAGTTGCAACATCACCGAAGTCCTGTTTTACTTTTCTGACTTTTTTCAAAGACGCTTTGTGAGGCGGTGGAAAATGAGGCCGTCTCTCAAGTTTCATTAAAAAGTAAGTTCCCGTGTTACCTCGGGTGTCCTGGACCCATTTCAGCCTTCACTTATTTTTATCTTTTTAATCATAATAAGCCACTGCCACGGGGCCTGCTATTTTTGGAAGGAGGGACCGGGACGGTGAAGTCTGAGTGACAACAAGTCACGGTTTTAATAAAACATGACCCTCCCGACTGCGTGTGGGGCTGGCACTGGCAGATACTATTGTCACACGGGACTGTCAGCCATTAAAACAGAATAATTTTCCTGCCTTCAGTGCCTGCTTCCTTATTTAGCCCGAATACCCCAGATAATGCGAACGCCCGTGTGGAAACTCCAGCCTCCGTGGGGACCGGGCCGGCCACATGACTGGGGGGTTCCGCGGGCGTGTGGCGGGCGTATGCTCCCCTATCACCTGGCCCATTTTTGTATCCACGCCAAACTCACCCCACAGTCGCTCCTGGGGATCACTAAACCACCAGCGTTTTTCCAGGGCTTTCTTTGTGCTGCTAGAAAACACATTCCCCCGAAATATACAATTTCTATTCACGCAGAATTAACAGAAATGAAAAAATAAAAGACCGAAAAAGCTGCTTTTAATTAAAAAATAACAACGTGAAGTGGACTGAGAGAGACAGAGAGACCATCGGGCTGCTGCCTCCTGTCTCCCTGCCCGGGGACACCAGGCGGTGTCCTCAACACAAAAGGCGCTAACGAAGCAAGTGGCTCCCGATCCTTTGCGGGCATCGGCAGCGTCCACACGACGGTGCACCGGCTGGGCCTCGGCAGGCCGCACCAGACCGCCCGCCGGCCGAGCGCAGGCCAAGCGCCCTCCACCCGCCTGGCAGCTGCCGGGTTTGGTCAGAAGAGGCCGCTCATCACGGAGGCAGAGGAAAGGCTCAAGCCCACCTGTTCCTGGCTTCACGGGAAGTGAAACCACACCTTATCAGTTAATGTGAGTTTGAAGTAGATCCTCACCTTACCAGAGAACCATGAGTAATTCTGTCAGGCGGGGCTGCCCTGCTGTAATCACATAAGAAAGTGGTCGCTTAAACAGCCGTCTGTACCTGCGGGATGGCAGGCGGCAGACACGAGGTCCAGGACCCGGGTCCTTGCGATCTCAGCAACGACCGCTACAGGGCAGAGAAGGAACAGAGTGCCGTGTCCTGCCCGCCCCGAGTGTGGACCTGGGTGAGGGCCCTGGGGACCCACCGCACTATTCATCATATCTTGCACGCGTCTGAAACTTTCATAATTAAATGCCAACACCGTCTTCAGAGGCAAGCTGGAGCCCGGGAGGAGCCGGTGACTGCCGGTCAGCCTAGGCGCCTCGGCTGCTACCTGGGGAAGCTGCTGGGCGGCCGAGGCCATCCCACGGCAGCGCCCACCCCCAGCGATGTCCTCTGCACCAAGACACCTTTTCACCCTGCCACCCGGGACGCCCGCGTCCTGCTCCTGGCTCTCCTGGCCCCCCGGGGGAGGGCCACCTGCTGCCACTCCCGTGCTCACGGGCCCCATTGGTCTGAGCCCACCTTGAGGGTAGGAATTGTTCCTGTGAGTATTGAGAAAACTGACCAGCAGCGAAGCCTGCTTCTTTATTCTGTGAAGATCTGAACAGAAAAATCACAGAACGCAGGAAGAAAACCGTGTGCAAAACCGAGCTGGTAAGTTCCTCTCAGAGATTCTGTGTGTGGAAGAGACAACCGAACTGAGAGGGAGCGGCCGCCAAATACAGCCCAGGGAACAGGCCCCTGGTCTGGAGGACATATTGACCCTGGAGTGGAAAAACACCCAAGATTGAATTTTTGTATTGATTATCTGATTATTAATCTTTATAGAAGCTATTCCAACACTGCACATAATGAGTAATTCATCACAGTATATTAGGTGCCACGGAAGCTGCATTCAGTATAAAGGGCCATTAAGTTTCTTGTAATTGCCCATTACTGGAGCTTTCGTGAGTTCTAAATCAAATCAGCAGGACCGGCATGTATGCGCTCTAATTGACTTTATGTAATAACCGCGCGCCCCTGGTCCACCAAGAGGAGCGGTCTGGCTGTGTCACTGCGCTCCCGAAGACCACTTCTCGGCCGGAGGCCTCAGGTGGAACCGCCGTTTCCGACCCTCCTCGAAAGGACAGACCCGAGCCGTCGCCCGAACGCGGGAAGGACGCGGGGGGCCCGCGGAAGCACCCCGCCTGGGTCTGCAGCTTTCTCAGAGCTGCTTTCCGGGGGGAGTCTACCTGCTCCGAACTCCCGACGGAACCCAAGCCTGGAGACGGGTCACGTCCTTCAGAGGCCCACGCATCTGCAGCTGTCCACGTGGAGCAGACACGGGACAGGTTACAGCCTGTTACAACCCAGCCGGTCTCACTCTCCTGAAAAGTCCTCCCAAAACCACCTCTAGGTCCCCAGACTCAAGGCAAGCGCGCGGTCATCAGCGGTCCGGCAGCTTGGCTCTGTCTTCTCGAACCGCTATTTCAACTGTGACTATCGTCAGCTGCCTGACCTCCTCTGCCCACTCCCCTCTAATTTTCGAGGAGCCAGAGAACCGAGGTGTGCCTGTGTTTTGAAGGCCCCGCGATGCCGGAACAGAGTGAGGAATCTGCAAATATTGTTTGTTATGTCCTCTTTCGAAAGTTGAACGGATCCTCTGCGTGAGTTTCCAGGAGACCGAGCGAGAGCTAAGTAACAGTCTCACCGGAGGCTTCTGGGCATTTATTGCTCAGGCCCGGCCGATGTCACCGCCCAGCCACGTGGCGGGCTCGCGTCTGCCGGGTTTCTTCCTTTTGGTGGGGCTATGAGCCATCCATTTGCAAAATCTGGCATTAACTCTCTCTCTGTTTATCTACATTGGCTTCCGGAGAAGCCTTAACATGTGTCCTCAAAAGGAGGCAACGTGCAGAGAACGAGCTATTTAGAAATATGCGTGCACAACAGACATTAGCTCAGACTGAAGGGGCTCTGTATCGGGCGTGGGCAACTTTACGGCAAAGCAGTGTCTGAGCTTTCCCCGGGGTCTTGACGGGTCTGTGGCCATTTCCACAACAAAGAGCTACACGGACTAGCCGGAGGAAGTGGACAGGTCCGGGGTCCCGGGCACAGTGCAGGCCTAGGCGCCCGAGGTCAGCCCCTCCACCACGGCTCCACCTTCCCCACAAGTGGCCAGAGGTCTGGCCACACTTCCACGCACCCATCTGAGTGCTGACTTCAGGAAGCCCTGCTCAAGTGGAGGTCACCGATGCAACGGTGACCAGAGCTGCTCTAAGAGTCCCCCGAGTGTCTGCAAAGATGCTCCCGGTGCCCAGGGCCCTGCTCTTTGCAGCTCGGGACACCGAGGGGCGCCAGGAAGAAACCGCCCAGAGGGTTGTGCGTCCTGAAGCTCTCCTCACCTTCCCAGCATTTAATGAATGTGCTGGATGCCGTCTGCTCAGCAAAGCCCACACTCCAGGCCCCAGCTCCTCCCAGCGCAGAGGGGCCTCCTCCCAGCTGCGCCTTGGCGGCAGGTAGGAGCCGTGCCGGTGCCCGGCCACCCCCGCCGGCTCCCCAACGCCAGGCTCTGCCCACCTAGCAGGGCGGCAGCTGGGGACGGCTCCGGGCCGTGTGCACTGGGCCCCGCTGCCCACCTGGCCTTGAAAACACAGAAACAGGAAGCAGAACAGAGGAGGAAGCGGCAGGCCAGGGAAGGGCCGATTCTGGTAAAAGGCTCGCTTGAAAGCCCAGGTCAAAAGGCACCCCCAGGGAGCCTGCCACGCCTCCGGGGAAATGCTCACCAAAGTGATCAATCACCCAGTTTCCATCCGTATGTCTCCGTGCCATACTTCATTCCGCCCTATCGGGACAGGAAGCTGCACGCAGGATGGAAAGCTGGCACTTGGTCCTGTGGAAACCACCGTTTCCATCTCTGAGAGTGACAGAGCATCAACACCGTGGTTAACGGGTGATGAGAGATAAGGACCAGGGGAGCGGAGGGCGGGTGCGGCCGCTCTGTGCACTTTCCAGCGTTTGGACAAAGTTCGCAACGACAGTCCGACGCGTGCTTCCCACGCTTTTAATCCAGACAAACACTCGATGAGCGGCCAGACCTTGACAAGCAGGTTTTGGGCGCTTTTCTTAAATTCAAGTGCGTAAAAAAAAATGTGGGCATGCCACTCTCCCAGCCCCAGCACTGCAAGCTGTCCTGTGGCTTTATCAAGTGTGGCCGCAGACACCCCCGCCGAAGCCAGAGCGAGCCCGCCGCTGACAGGCAGGCCGCACGGCCCAGCGCCACCGCCCTCCCTCCGTCCACCGCCCTTCTGCTGTCCAGCCATCTGCCAAGAGGAAATAACTTCGCTGTGCTGGGAGTCTGGGAATCCCAGAAAACAATCTTAAATCCACAAAAATAATTGAAGTTTGCTTCTACTGAGCCACTTGGTTCCATTCTGATTTTTATTACAATGTCAACAAGAGTTTAATTTGTTTTAAAGTTTAGGTTCTTAAATCTGAGTGATATACGGTAGTTTACGGCTTGCTGGCAACAGCTACCGTGGAAAAAAAAAAAGCAAAGTGCAAATGAAGGCGACTCGAGGTTTGACACCGTGAAGGCGGGGAGGTGTGCCAAGAGCAGCAGGCACAGCACGGCCTTCCCCACCCGGGACGCAGCCGTGCCGCGGCCAGGGGCACGCTCCCTGTTCCCCGATCTCGTTTGGGGATGGCAATTCAGGGGAAATGTCCCGAGATGCAATTTCTCACGAGAAAGGTTCTCAGATGCCGGCTAGGGCCGTAACGGCGCCACTGTCTTATCTGGAGTCCCTTCTGGAAACCGGTTCCAGCACAAGCCCGAGAGGGGCCGGTGGGGGAGAAAGGTCTGCCCCACCCAGAGGGTCCCGGCACAGGCAGCGCCGAGCCCGTGGACTTCTCAGAGCCACCCCGGCGGGGAACCCATCGTGATGCGGACCGCCGGCCGGCACCTGCCCCCGGTTTCCAGCCCAGCTGTCTCTGGGCCACGGCTCTCAGCCCCATCAGAACCATCTGCCCGTGTCAGGGGCAGAAAGGACAGAGGGGCCGGACAACAAGGCTTTCCCTGGGGTCTTGACAGGTCTGTAGCCATTTCCACAACAAAGAGCTACACGGGCTAGCCGGAGGAAGTGCACAGGTCCGGGGTCCCAGGCTTCTTCCTTTTGGTTTGAAGGGTGCTGCCCATGAGCGGGTCCCACTTTGGGCTCTCAGGCCCAGCTGCCCGCTCTGAGTGACCAGCCAAGGCCCCAGGTGGCAGCCAGGCTCCCCTACATCTGTGTGGCCAGACGGTGTCTCTGTGGCACATTCCCCCTTTCCCCCCTGCGGTGGACTCGGGCTAGAGCCAGACCCGAGGCAAATCACAGGCGTTTCTGGACGCCGCCGAGGGCCATCAACTGCCACTGTCCTCCGGGCCCACTTCCTGCCGTATCTAAACTAACAGCAGCTGTGGGGCCTGATAGGGCCGAGTGCTGGGGAAGCCTGCACCCTTGGGTGGGAGAGAGGACGGCCGGGGGGCTGATAACGCCGCCCCCAGGCCCGATGACTGCATCCTGCACTGTCTGCCCCATTTCAGAACAAAAGAACACCGGCCGCTGGCTCTGCAGCGACAGCGTGCGCCCAGGGCGGGGAGTGGTCTGGCTGACTCGGCCCATTGTGCGCAGTATCAGGCTCTGATTAGCCGGGGTCCCCTGGGCCCGATAAGGGCGGATGTTTCAGAAAGGAACAGGCCTTCTTTGTTCTGTAGTGTGTGTAAGTGTCCGCGTTATAATCTGCAAGGAAGGAAGAACCCTGCTTCAAAATTCAAGCAGAGAAAGGTACAGGGACTCCCAGCTCCGTGCACCCACCCGACATGGAAACCGATGGACAGGCTGCATGCCTGACGGTGGGAAATCGAGGACGCCGCCACGAGGCAACCAACGGAGCGGCCCCTGGTACCACTCACTGGCCGTGCCCCCAAAAGGTCCCTACGTCGGCTAAATAGGGGATAATGTGGAAGCACACGCAGTTTTGCGCCCCCCCCCCCCGAGAAATTCGACCGCCAGCATTGTGTTTATGCCACATACAAACAGAATTGTCTCCCAGCTGTCCTTAAGAAAGGAGTCCAAGGACCGTACGTGTTCCACAAAGGAAAAACCGTACGTGACACACACAAGCCTTCAGCTTCAAAAGAGCCGTTCTGCCTCTGGCATCGAGTGTCTTAACAAACGTGGGTGACTTTGGAAGGAAGCTCCTTAAGCCCCGTAACAGATGCAGACCTAAAGCCATCCCTGGAGGTCTGGCTCTTCTGGACACGTTCACACGGACGGAGCCACGTAACAGGGGGTGTTTGTGTCCAGCTTTTTGACTCGGCCTTGTGTTTTCCAGGTGCACCACGCTGGAGTGTGTGTTAGCACGTCAATCCTCCTTCTGGCTGAGTAACACTCCATCGTCTGGTTGTGACATGCCTTTCCCGTCTGTGGTCCAGGGGCTGGACACTCGGTTGTCTCAGATGTTCGGGCGTTAAAAATAATGCTGCTGAGAACATCTGCACGCAAGGCCTTGTGTGGACGTCGGTGCTGACTTCTCGTGGGCAGATACTGAAGCGTGGAATGGATGGGCCACGGGACACAACCGTGCTCCCGTCTCCTCTGCCCTTTCCCAAGTGTGCCGCTGCCATTCTTGCTTATCAGACTCCCTCCACTGGGTACAAAATCACCTCCGTGTCGGTGTCACAGCTGCCCTCCCTGGTGACTGACGACGTTGAGCATATCTGCACGTGCTTATTGGCCGTTCACACGTCTACTTAAATCTTAGATGCCAGTTTTTGTCTAGGCTGTCTTCTTATTGTTAAGACTTCTGGTACATTCTGGATACGAGCCCTCGATCAGATACGTATTTTGCAACTATATTCTTTAGTCAATTGTTTGTCTTCTCATTTTCTGAATAGTTCTTTCGAAGCAGAATAAAATTTGCATTTTGATGGGGTCTCATTTGCCCCTTTTTAGATATTGGACTAGGTTTTTTGGTATCATATCTAAAAAATCTTTGCGTAATCTAAGGTCTTGAAGATTTTTCTCTTATGTTATTTACTACGTATTTATCGTTTTAGCTTGTACATTTAATTCCAGGATCAATTTTGAGATTTTTGTGTACGGTATGAGGCTACAGGTGCAAGTTCGCTCTTTTGCACGTGGATGTCCGATTCTTCTGGCGTCATTTGTTAAAAAGGCTATCCTCTGCCCCAGTTAAATGGCTCGGCATTTTTGTTAAAAATCAACTTACCATAAATATAGGGATTTCTTACCTCTAAATTCTGTTCCGTTGATCCGTATGTCTTACGCCAGTGCCACGCTGTCTTCATTGTTGTAGCTTTATAGTAAAGCTTGAATCGGGAAGTGTGTGTCCCACTCCGTTCTTTGTTTTTAAAATTGTTTTGGCTACTCTGGATCTTTGAAATTCCGTATGAATTTTAGGATCATTTTGTCATCTGTCATGTTACTGAAAAAAAGCAAAACCAAATACCTGCTAGAATTTTGATAGGGACTGCACTGATTCCATAAATTAATTCCATTAATTCCACCGTGATGAGAATTAATCCTTTAAAATTTACTAAGGCTCGTTGTATGAATAGAAAATGTACCCTGGAGAATGTTCCACCCACATTCCACTCTGTTGAGTGTTCTATCCATGTCTTTTGGGTCAAGCTGGTTGACAGCACTGTTCAATTGTTCTACATCCTTCCTGATTTTTTGTCTAGTTATTCTGTCCATCACTGACAGTAGTGTGGTGAGGTCTCCAGTCATTATTTTTAAATCGTCTTTCCGTTTATCCCTTTAAATCTACCGATTTTTGTTTCATGTTTTATGCAGGCGTTTTTAGGTGCAAATATATTTAAAATTATTGTATCTTCTTGCTCAATTTACATTTCACTCATTATAAATTGTCCCTTTTTGTCTCCATCAACATTTTCTTTCATTTTTTTCAAGTTTATTTGTTTTAAGGGGGTTGCAGAGAGAGAGGAAGAGGGTGACAATCCCAGGCAGCATGGAGCCTGATGCGGGGCTTGAACTCACGAACCATGAGATGGTGACCGGAGCCAAAATCAAGCGTCAGACGTAACTGACTGAGCCACCCAGGCGCCTCGACATTTTCTTTGGTCTTAAATTGATTTTGTCTCCAAATCTCTTTTGGTCACTGTTTGCTTGGTATATCTTTTCCATCCTTTCAACCTATTTGTGCCTTTAAATCTAAAGTATGTCGTCTGTAGACAGCACATAATTGGGTCCTGCTTTGTTTTCTTTTCCCTAATCCGGTCTGACAAACTTTACCTTTTTATTGGAGTATTTAGTTCATTTAAATTTAATGTAATTTTGTTGTAGGAATTACATTTGCCATTTTGTTGTTTGTTTTCCATGTCTTGGGGGGGGGGTTGTTTGTTGTTTTTCTTGTTTCCATGACCTTTCATTACTACCTTCATTTGTGTTAAATATGTTTTCTAATGTATCACTTTAATGCTTTTTTTGTTTGGTTTGGCTTGGTTTCATTTACGGTGTAAATTTTTCAATTAGTTTTTGTTGTGGCTCTTCTAGGGATTATAATATACAGCTTAACTTAAAGCCTTCTAGTTCAGTCTAATATTAACTTATTCCTAATAACATAGAGAACCTTTGCTTTGATATAGCTTCCTTCCCTACCATTCCCTTTCTATTATTGTCACACAAATGACACCTTTATATAAGCCAATCAGAATAGTTTTGTAATTTTTGTTTTATGTATTTTCTTTTAAACAAGTTTGGAGAAGAAAAGAGTTTTGAAATATGTATGCTGTCTTGTTAATTCGTCTACAAAATTACTTTTTACCAAGTGCCTGTATCTGAGTTGCCAACAGCCGAGAGGACTGCCTTCAAAACGTCTCCTAGGCCAGGTCTGCTGGCAACAAAAATATCCACATCGTTGTTTACCCGGGAACAGTTTTATTTCCCCATTTAAAAAAAAAAATTTAATGTTTATTTATTTTTTGAGAGAGACAGAGACAGAGCAGGAGCAGGGGAGGGGCACAGAGAGGGGGAGACAGAATCCGAAACAGGCTCCAGGCTCTGAGCTGTCAGTACAGAGCCTGACGCGGGGCCCGAACTCACAAACCGTGAGATCATGACCTGAGCCGAAGTTGGACGCCCAATCGACTGAGCCACCCAGGCGCCCCATTTCTCCTTCATTTTTAAAGCTAGATCTGCTAGCTATTGACTTCTTGGTCAATGGTCTTTTCCTCTGTGACCTCTGCGATTGCTAGCGAGAAGTCAGTCACTACTCTCGTTGAGGACTCCGTGTCCCTGGGGACTTGTTTCTCTCCTGCTGGTTTCAGGATTGTGTCTTTCCCTTTGACTTTTGACAGTCTGATTATAATGGGCTTAGCTGTATTTCTTTGGATTTATTCTACTTGGAATTTGTTGATTTTTTTTTTTTTTTTGGATATGTACAATGTTTTTCATCAAATCTGGGGAGATTTGGGCCATTACCTCTTCATATATTTTTCCTACCCCTTTCTCTCTCTCCTGTCTTTCTTGATTCTCAGTATGCCTATTTACATGTTTTATGGTTTCCCACACATTCATTTTCCTTTTTTCTTTCTATTCCTCAGACTGGATAATCTATAGACATTTCTTCAAGTTCGTTGACTCTTTTTCTCTGCCAATTCCAATCTGCCTCTGAGCCTCTCTGATGAACTTTTCGTTTCAGTTATTGTACTCTGCAAGGCGAGAATGTCTACTTGGTTCTTTAAAAAACTTTTAATCTCGTTATGGATAATCTCTATCTGCTGAGATACTGTTGTCATACTTTCCTTTAATTATTTAAACACAGTTTCCTTTAGTTCTTTGAACAGATCTCCAGCCGCTGACCTAAAGCCCTTGCCGCTAAGTCCAACAGCTGAGCCCTCTCAGGGACACTGTCTACTCAGGTGTGTTGTCTCTTCCCCGTCTGCATGGGACATATTTTCAAGTCTCCTTCCAGGTTTCGTAACGTTTTAGTTGAAAACTGGGCATTATAGATAACGTATCGGAGGAGCTTTGGAAGCAGACTCCTCTGCCAATAGGGTTTGCTCTTTATTTCCCCCTTCCCTTGCTGCTGTGTATGTGATGACTTTTCTGGACGGATTCTGTGGCTCCCGTATTCTCTGTAACGTGTGGCTATTAAGTTGTCTATTCGTCTTTGAAAACCATGTTTTCATTTTGAAGGCTGGCTTCCCAAGGGTCACCCTCAGGTCAGCAGGGTTAATGGTCAGTAGGGAGGCTTCTTTAAATGCCTTACATCTCCACCTTCTGTTGATGAGATCGAACCGCAGGCGACCCCCCAAGTCAGCCTCAGCATCCACTCTGCTTCCGCACGGGGTCTCCAGGCCAGCCCGCGGCGAACGACCCGGTCCTTCCTTTCCCCGGGTCTTTCCCGAGCACGTGCGCGTCTGTGTGCACACGTGCGGTCTCCCGGTCCCCGGGAATACGTCGGGGCTTGTCAACCCCGCTGCGGTCACCTGGTGTGGCCGGTCTCCCGCTGGCCCCGGTTGAGATCCCAGCCTTGGCACTCTCCCACAAGCGTGAGTCCAGCCGTCTGTGTTTTCCATCATGGCCCGGCAAGACGACCCTTCCAGGGAGCTTCGCCACCAGTCAAGACACTGTTTGCGCTCCGGGGCAGGGTGTTCACAGAGCCCCACAGAGGCCAACGTCCTTCACGGTCTGTGAAGCTGCTGTCTTTCCACAGCTATGCTCCAAGGAGCTGGGGAAGGCAGGATGGGAGTAGCCCCCGCTTACACCATCACAGACCCGCTCTTCTTCGTGGGTCCGTTTTTTCTCGAGTAAATGCTTTTCAGTTTGTTCCGCCTCTTCGGTGGATTTCCAGATTGTGAAATGATTGATTTGGTAGTTCCGTCAGTATTTTTGTTGCTTTCTTTGGGAGTGCTGACCCCGTGAGGCCCTCTCTCCAACACTCTGCAAGTCCCGTCTGTCTTGGCACCCTTTCCGAGCTCTCAAAAGGTGCCTCCGGCAAGAACCAGAAGTTCTCCGATGAAGACGCACCACGGTCCTCCTGGGTTTGCAAGGCCCACGCACGCTTGCAAGCCAGACTTTCAAGCAGGACGCTTTGCACGTCACGTGTCTGGTGGGCGGAGATACTCATAACGGAGCAGACCCTGGTAAAGAGGCTGCACTTACACCACAGCTGGCAGATCCCCGTGGTGCTCCTGGCCTGTCACTTGTTCAGTGTGATGTGAGCACATTAGCCAACCCGTCTGCGAGCCCCGTCTCCCCTGCCGAGTGTGGCCAACACTGGCACTTGCGGCCACGGGTCTGTTCCAAGGCTGAAGATGTGAACTGAGAGAACGTATGCAAACAGTCAGTCTGAAAAGCACCGAACGCCGTACTGTTACTGGCACGTGGGTTCTCTGTTGACAATGATGCGTCATGCTCGGTCGGGAACGACTTTCTCAGTTCCGGTGGGAAGAATGTTGCTACAATTCCAAGCATCCGTGTTCTTCTCTGCCTGAACGGGACGGACACCCATGAGCCAGTGACTCAGTGTTCCTTAGGGATCCGTAGGTAAGAATACACTTTTCTGTCAGGAAGATCGCTTAAAAGCGTCTGTGCCTAGCCGTCTCTTTGCCTGCAGCTCCAGGGGCAGGAGAGCCCAGCGCCCGGCCTGAGTTACAGAAGAGTCTGGCTGCTCTTACAAAAACACAGTTGTCCGACAGATGTAGACAGAGCCCTCCGCTGCCCTGGTCACCACTCTCCCCAAAGAGACGCCAGGCCCTGATGGTCGATCGCCAACCGTGCTTTTTGAATGTGGCCATTATGCTCTTAAATGCTTTGCCTTACAGCTTCACGCTCCGGTGACGCGGCACAGTGGCGTGCTATTCGCAGGCTCACAGATCTGAAGGTATCTGTAAAGAGCGCTCATTCTCAAGTAGGAAAGCGCCGCGAGGCTCAGAGAAAGAAAAGGCACGGAGCCCAGGCCCGAGTCGTACAACTTGATCTGTGGCAGAGACAAAGCCATTTAAAGAACTCTCAGAAAGGTGCCCTGCTCTCTGCAGGAGGAAGTCAGAAAGAACCAGCATGGCAGTCATGAAATGCTCGTCCACGCACACTCTGCGACTACTCAGAGCTTGCCCGTGACAAAGGACAAAAGCACCACGAGCACGTCCCACGCTGCCCACAAGCACAGTCACGTCTGGGCATCAGCTGGCGGGTCCTCTGCGCTCCTGCCGTAAGTAGATGGAAGGCTGCTGAGCTCCATGGCGGTCTTGGGCCCTTCCCTTTGCTTTCCCTCTCCAACTCCATTTCTTCATCTCAAGTTAATACTAAGAGGGAGACGAGCTAAGGCCCGTGACGGCGAGGAGAGGCGGAAATATCACTGACGGCAATCCCACGGATCCCCTTCCAAGTACACAGAAAGCAGGCAGGCTCTAGAACGATATCGTCATCAGAAACAAGATAACTCAAAGCACTCCATGCTTGTAGGTAATGTCTATACCAGGTAAGAATGGAGGAAAGTGCCCAGAACCTCACCGACACCGGAGCTCCCACGTCCCACGAGCTGAAGGGCCCCTCGCCCGCCTGGCCCCGCGACACGTCGGAAGGAGCAGATGCTCTGACGTCACGGCCCGACGGGTTACGGGCTGGGTGCCGGTCTGTGTCTGCTCGCTACTTCTAGAGGGCCTTCCTCAGCAGGCCTCCCGGACCCCCCGCTCTCTTTCCCCTCTTCCTCCACGGAGGCCTGGCCTCCTGACCACTGCTGCCCTGGGGGTCGGCCGCAGCGGGTTCCCAAGGGGAAGCACGCACCTTCTGAGACAGCGGCAACACGGGGCTGGGGCGCTGCCCACGTCCACTCGAGAGACCCTCGTCACACTGACCAACAGTCTCTGCTAGTTGCCGGGTCACACTTCGGTTTATCTGGACAAAGCCTAAAATATTTACACCAACGTCTGCGTATCTGACCCCCACGAGGCGCACCGTCCCTTGACGCACAGCTCCGCGCACACACGGACCGAGGGCCCCGCGAGGAGCGCGCGCGGGTCGGAAAAGCCATGGCCCTGTGAGGCGCTCCGGTACCTGGAAGTGACCCGTTAGAGGCTCTGCTTCTTGGGTCAGCAGCTTCAGGCCAGGCCTGGGGGACTCACTTCTGCGCTGGGAGAGCCCTCTGCGGGGTCTCCAGAGAACCCATTCTCAGAGCCTGCAACCCGCCAACAGCAGACCCTGTCTCCAGTGGCGTGGGGCGTAATTTTTATGCCTCGAGACTCCGAGGTGCACATCCACGCGCATGAAGGACTGACTCTAATGAATCATTTGCGTGGCTGAATTCATTCTTCTACCCATCACGCAGTAGCCTCCATCCACGGTATTAACGACTCGCGTGTTTGATCACCGTGATACAGACTCTTTCCATCACGAATGGAATGGGGGAGGCCCCAGCCTTGGGTGCCAAGCCAGGTCAGTAAAACTTTCCATGAGGAAAGATTCTGTTCTCTCCCAGAGCAGCTTGGGCTGAGGGAAGAGGGGGGAGCAGAGCAGGGGACTCACAGCCCAGACTCGGGCAGACACGATCCTGGCCGCCTGGTCCACCTGCTTGTTGTTTTAATGACATGGAGACTTCTGGAAGGCCGAGCGCTGCTGGCGGGGACTGAAAGGGCCGATTGTGGCTGAGGCTGCAGGGCGGGCGGGGTGACAACGGGGGCGAAGGCGCAGACACACCAACGCCTCGGGAGCAAGCGCGTCGGCAGCAAAGCTCAAAGGAGGTGCCCATTTCTGCAAAAGCAGTTCTTGTGTGGGTCCTGTTCACATAACATGCGGTGAATGCCGTGTGCTCCAGAAACGCGTAGGGTACCTTTCCAAAGGCCGTGGCACACGGACAGTTACACGTGCGCGTGTGTGAGCTGCTCACATTTTCGCCTAAGCCACGGACAACCCGTTACCGCAGGGGGCGCACGGCCACACAGCTGCCTTCTGCACACGGGGAACTCACAGGGTCGTACCCCAGAAAGGGCTCCTGGCTAGCTTCTATGGCCGATTTAAAAAAATCTACATTTGAAATAGCACAAGGCCCATAACATGGATCTTTTAAAAACACATGCCTGTGATTCTGCCATGATTGAGAAGTCTAAATCGAGAGCTTAAATCCTGTGAATACTGTTGCACCAAAGAACAAATTATAACTGAAGCGCCAAATACTTTTGAAACAAAACCTGAGAGTAGAGACAACTGAAAAACAAATTCTAAAAAAAAAAAAAAAAAAAAAAAAAAGTTGGGATTCGTTTTCAGGCCAGTTCTCTTATGCTTAACGTTATTCTTTAAGACAAACGGAAATCTGTAACGCGTTAATCCTCCCAGGTTCCAGGGAGTCGCTCTGCAGACAGAGCAGGTCACACGCGAGGGGCGGTCCCAAGCGTGAGCCGCCCTGGCAGCGACGTTTACGTGCCGCAAGTGCCCCAGACTCCCGGCGACTGGACAGAAACCCCGTTCTTGACTTTTTCATTACACGCTCCTAGAAAACAAAAATAAAACCCAAACGAAACGCCAGCGGAGAACCCCAAAGCACCCGGTCCCCGACTTCTGAATGGTGGTGCAGAAGCCAGCATGCCATCATCGCCCGATGTAATTACATGAAGGTCAGAGCTCCTGCGTGGCCCCATCAGGCGAACACGAGAGCTCCAGAAAGCTCTGCTGGTCGGAGGGAAAGGCCGGGATGATCGTCACCGTGCTCCCCGCTATCGGATTTGTCACCACAGGGGCCGGCGCGTGCAGGCCCTCCACCGACCAGGCCCTGTCCGCCCACGGGGCCCTCGGAGAGCGGTGTGGGAGTCCACGGTGCCCGTGGGCCTCTAGGAAAAGGCCTCACTGCCACCAGGTTGTCACGGGCCCGCGGTTCCACTGTCCCATGGCTTGCTGGTCTCTCCGGGAAGTGGGCGTATCCCCCCATCATAGCCGCCCCAGCCTCCCCGCTGCCGGCTGCATAACTGCCCAAGACTAGGTGTTTGCTCTTTAACTTCAAGGCCACTTGAAATCAACGTGTCGGATTTTGTAATTTAGGTTTTTGCTGTTTATTCCATTTCCAGGCTGCAAATTCAGACCAGAGACAGAGGGAAGATGCACCTGGTCCGGGCACCACCACCCTCATCGTCACAGCTGCCCTTGGGCTGAATCCGCGACGCTGCGTCCCATTGTCTTAAGACACAGGGTGAACAAAGCGCAGGGCAACTCACGCCTGGTCCAGGGCAGTGTAATCACCAGTAATTGGGGCGGAGGGCGTGTGGGGAAGGGGAGGCACACGTGCGCTGGGGGGAGGGGAGACACGCGTGGGGCGGGGGGAGGGGAGGCACGCGTGGGGTGGGCGTGGGGGGAAGGGGAGGCACGTGTGGGGCTGGCGTGGGGGGGAGGGGGAGGGGAGGCACAACTGGGTTCAGGGCTGCAGCTCCAGGGGGTGTTGGGGGGGCTCCCGTGGGCCAAGGCGGGGGAAGCGCCAGCAGGGCAGCTGCTCAGATGGGAGCGGCCAGCAGGGCCCCCAGCCCCAGGTCAGCTGTGGTGGGCGTGGCCCCTCTCCCACCCAGGCGGTACGCAAGCTCTCTCCGAACCTTCTCTCAACCCGGAAGGGGCAGAGCGTGACACTGCCCGTTTGGCAAGTTAATTCTCTAAAACCCCCGTCAGGTGAGCTGTTAAAATGGTGGGGGGGGGGGGGGCTGGCACAGGATCAGACTGTTGGGGCAACACAGGTCCTGCAGGCTTGCGGAGAGCCTTCTGAGTCGAGGCCCACACCCGCCCACGACACCTGCGTGCCCTCCCCTCGGCCCGTCGGGAGGGCGCCTGTTTGAACCCGGCCCTAGACGTCCCTCGGCATTCCGATGGGGGGTTCCGGGCTCGGGTGCCGTGCCCGCGACGTGGGCCTTTACCCTGCATTAAACCGTCTTCCGACCACGTTCGTATCGTGGCTCTCATGAGAGGGTCCTGGGTTCCAGGGAGCCAAGGCTGCCACGGAGATCCTGCCTCCAGATCCTCCCGAGAGCCCGTGCCACCTGAGTGGACGGAGTCACTCACCCCGGCACGAGGACACGGCACTCTGTCCTCACTCGGACCGCAAGAAGGGGCTGGGCCCACTCTGCCTCCTAACGGCCTGTGGGCGCATAGTCTCCAGCCACACAGAGTGACGATGGTTCCATCCGCTTTCCTGGTGGCGGACGAACACCTGGGCCAGGCCACGTGTGTGCCCGGACTGCCAGGGAGAAGCCGCAGAGCCCAGAGCCCTCGGTGCTTACCTCCCGGGCCTGCGTGCGTGGCCAACTCTGGCCTCTGGGCCTAGAAGCCGCGCTGGAGGGAAGCCTGGGCCGGTGTGAGGCTGAGCCCCAGGAGCAGGGTGTGTGCTCCCCACTGGCCTCCGTCAGCCTCAGGAAAGGCGGTCCCAGGTTCGTCCCCTCCACCCACCACCGGTTCTGGAAGGACCCAGAGGGAGACGTATCAGGGCCATTTCTGTAAGAGGTCCGAGGCTAGCGTCTACTCCTCAGCTGCTCAAGGTTTGAGTGAGGACCACCAGGGCAGAGGGGGAACAGCACGCGTCGGCGTGCGCGAGTGAAAAAGCGCGCGTATTTCTATAAACACGTTATCTGCTTGCTACGGAGGCTTGCGGTGCCCTTGCCTTCACCGCGATCCCAGTTCTGACCAAAAAATAACAACAACGACAAAAATAACAATAAACATCTCCCGGGAACGCTCTCATGAGCTAAAACTGAAAAGCTTTGTTTACAGCCGGCCTCGGATTATGGGGCCTTTGTGGAAATAAGGGCCCATAAATGCAGCCCCAAACGGAGGCAGAGGGAACGTCTTTGCGTGCAGCCTCACGGGCCAGCTCTCAGAGCCGCTGCCCAGGGGGCCCAGGACCACAAGCACCACCAAGAAAGGCCAGTGGGCAGACGGCTGCGGTCAGGGGGGCAGGGCTGAGGCTCAGAGCAGGAGGAGATGCCCAGGGAGACCGAGGCAGGATGTTTGGATGAAGAAGGAAAGATCCCTGAGAAAGTGACCTCACAAAGCAGATGGAGGTGTGAGACTACCCCCCACCCCCACCCAGTGAGGGTACAGCAGCTGATGACGGTGGGTGGGTGACAGGTAGTGCGGGAAAGGTGGGGCAGGCGCCATGGAGGGAGTCAGGCCAGGACTGGGAGCCAGCCGGGAGGTGGTGGCTCCTTGTAGAGCGTGGCCCCAGAGCCCTGCTCCGTGAGCGAGCACCAGGCTGACGGCTGGGCCCATGCAGACGGGAGTCAGTGCTACGCGTGTGCGGCCGGCGGCCCCGTGGGACCAGGGGCCTGGAGGAGGACCCCCCCATCAGCTCTGCCCTCCCCACCAAATCCAACACCCACTCAGGTGAGCTCTAGTTGGGCAGCGCCCAGAGACTCGCCGGGGCCACGGCACCCTCTTGAGAACAGATCCTACACCTGTGGACTCACCGGGCGCAGGACACCCCCATCACACGCACCTCCCAGGTGGCCCCTACCCCCTCACCCCTAACAAGACCGCCTCTGACCTCAAGACACTTGGGCAGCAAAGCCGACTGGAGAGCCTGCCCGGCCGGTCTTCTGTGCTTTCCCGAAGGCACTGGAGATTCGGCCAAGACCCTTGGGCCCTCCCGGCCCCAGGGCCAGGCCAGAACCTCCCGAGACCGCACGGAGCACTGAGAAGGCAGGCAGGGAGCTTGGCCGCCTCGGGCCTGATGCGCCTCAGGGGACCGGATGCAGCGCAGGTACCAACAGGGACCCGGCGCCACCTCCCGCCGGTGATAAACCTCCTGAGGTTGCCGAGGGCAGCTGTGGACCCAGAGTGCGGTTCTGAAGGACGGACCGCCGGCTTCTGGGGTGTCCCTGAGAGTTCGTCAGGGCCTGCACCTCGGGAAGGAGGAGGGACCTGGTCTCCCGTAGGAGCCGGCAGGCACACGCCACAAGGGGGCTCCAGGATTGAAGGTGGAACGTTTATGGAACAAAAGTACCTGAAAGCTCGTAGCCTCAAGTTGGGGATGGGGAAGCCGGGGCAGGCCCCGGGTCACCCCAGCAGACAGGAGTCTGCAAAGCCCTGGGTCACCGAGCCAAGGGCAAACACTGGTGCTCGGAGGCTGGGGCTGGGGTTGCACTGCCTTGAAGGCTCATGGGTCCCCCTGCCAGGCTGCACCTGCCGGTTAGGTGGGACGGGCTCATAAGCACCGTCCGCTTCTGGAACAGCAGCATCAGAAGGGAACGCTCTTCCGACAGGATGCCTGCAGCTCTGCCACGGGGAAGCCCGTACGATACGAACGGTGAAAATGGGACATTCACTGAAACAGCTGTGGTGAGAGGGACGAGCCTACCATATTTGCTGTTACTTTTAGGGACGACGACTAAATGAGGCTGCAAGGCCTTGACCACGGAGGCTGGGGAGCAGGAGGCCATGTGCCCAGCACTGCCCCCAGCTCTCAGCCCCACCTGAGTCCAGCAGCAGGGGACGTGCGCATCTGGGCCCAGTAAAGCTTCTACCCGAGGAGACAAGAAGCACCGCTGACCAGGCCCGGCACCCACTCGCAATCCACACAGGGCCCGTGGACCCGCTGACCGGGCCCGGCACCCGCTCGCAATCC